>NC_090273.1:48198888-48456388 GCF_040414725.1 Anabrus simplex | reverse complement strand
CCTGCATTTTTGGATTGACTCTTCATGTACTCTGACATTAAAATATAAAAACAAACAATAATTAGATCATGTAAATATAATTACAGACTGTACAAATCGAAAACTGCATGAATGACCAAATAAATAGCCACGTCGTCGCAGGTGAAGATTCTGCCAAGCACTTCGTATTTATCTTGTTAGTTATGACTTAATTTACCTTGTCTTCGAATAATTTTTTGTTTGAGTGGAACCCGTTCCAGCCCTCGTACCAGTTTTCAAATTTCGTGGCTAAGCAGGGAATCGAAGCCGGCCTCCGGTGTTGACAGCTAATCATACTAACCACTACACCACAGAGGCATACCACGTGATTTTGAGATGAACCCTCAACCCAGGATCGACCGGGATCCGAACCTCATCCTTCCGGGTGGGAAGCCAGTAGCTAAACCACTGAGCTAATCACGCCATAATAATAATAATAATAATAATAATAATAATAATAATAATAATAATAATAATAATAATAATAATAATAATAATAGTAATAATAATAATAATAATAATAATAACGTTTCTGAATATTGAATTTTCACGACCGCATTGTAATCGAAACAGACTTTCAACGTATTAGGTCGTGTTACGTACATGTAGTACGTATTGAAGAGATGTTAAGTACAGAACAAAAATGGCCAGCCGGACACCAGTGGGATCCGAACCCACAACCTCCCGATTTCGCGTCGGTTGCTCTACCAGTTGAGCTATGGTGGCCTAGGCCATCTTTGTTCTGTTTGAAAGGATCTGAGCTACTGGCACTGCTGCTAGCACACTGTGGAGTGCGTTTAAGTCGCCCGTTGTGGGGCATGTCACGACCTAATACGTTGAAAGTCTGTTTCGATAATAATGTTTCTGTTGGAACTAGGCCTACTGTTGATAACGAACTGAATGGTTGACTGTGTTTATAAGCTTTATAAATAAAACATTAATACTTAAAATAGATGAAAATATTACGGTACCGTAAACACGATATAATAAGATGAAAATTCTATATTTTGGAAGCCAATATATTATAAAGTTGCCTTAATCGTTATAAGTTTCTGGACAGACGTAAAAGATGATTGAATGGTCGGTCATTTAATTTCTAACAATGCTAATGTATAACATCTCGTTATAAAATGTGACAAGATAGAGTAGTCTATTGAAATACAAGAGTACTGAGGTAGACTCACGGAAGATAGAAACGATAAACCTCTTATCTATGAGAAAATGAAGTGGAAAGAAGAAGTACGCCATTGTTCAACAAACGTTGGATAGGGCTCCGTTTTATAACTGGCTGTATTAATTTTACAAGACGTAAAGTGAATTTCTGCTATCTGTATCTTCCTGTACTTCATTCGTGCATTTTCGTGTTTCTTTTAATTCTCCTCCTGTACATCCACTCCATATTTTTCCTTCAGTTCTCTTGCCTCAAAGAATTTCCACACATTCCGTACACGCAGAAAATTATAATTCTACAGTCTTTTCAGATCTGTTTTCAGATCCTCTGCAGTAGTATATATAATATTCACGAGCTTCACATATTTTCAAACAAAGGAATATTCAAGGACAATGTAAATGAAGTCAGAAATAACAGGAATTCGAGGTGGTTTGCCAACATCTTGACCTACTGTACGACTTGGCTATTAAAATGGACACTCATATAGTTTTCGATTTGGACAATCTGTAATTTACCTGATCTCATTTTTTAAAAATATTTTACTCAGAGTAAATGAAGGCTCGATCCAAAAATGCAGGACGGCACCGAAAAGTTCTACTGAAAGAAACTTATGTAATCCTTAAAGTCAAATCATTCAAACCTCTATCAAAAGTAATGTTGAAAATAACTTTGGAAGACAGTTATTCTGGTAAGGTGAATGCCATAAGTATAATAGAGGTACAAATATCGATAACCTTCGGAAAATATATTTAGACTAGTTATATACCTATAGTATGTCAATGGTACGTCAATATTATTCTGAATGGAAAATAATACGTGGCGAGAAGAATGCAGGAAATATTGCCGACAAGAAAAAGGAGCGAGGATGCTCAGGAAGACGATGATTGGACAGTAAGAAATAGACTTGTAGAGAAGATCGTTCACGACATATCATTATGAAGGTAGATAGCCCGCATCAATGTCACCACCAGGTGGGACTAATTGTTATACTTCTTAGTCGGAATATAAGCAAACTTCTTCTATTACATTTGGTTTACGTCACTCTGACACATATAGGTCTTATGGCGACGACCGGTCAGGAAAGGGCTAGGAGTGGGAAGGAACGACAGTGGCCTTAACTGAGGTAGCCTACATTCCTAGCATTTGTATCATGAGAATATGATAGAGTACGGAAAACCATATTCAGGGCTGCCGACATTGATGTTCGAACTTACCCTCTACCGAATGCCAGCTGCCAGCTACTCGATCCAAACCACGCGGCCACTGGCTCCGTACATAATTATATTTTAGTCGCAATATAAGCAGTCAGATACAACAAATAAGTTATCGTTCTGACCGGACTGAATGGCTCAGACGGTTGAGGCGCGGCCCTTCTGACCCCAACTTGGCAGGTTCGATACCTGCTCAGTCCGGTGGTATTTGAAGGTGCTCAAATATGTCAGCCTCGTGTCGGTAGCTTTACTGGGACGTAAAATAACTCCTCCAGGACAAAATTCCGGCACCTCGGCGTCTCCGAAAACTGTGAAAAAGTAGTTAGTGGGATGTAAAGCAAATAACAATATTTAGTATTATTTATCCTTCGACAAAGCCATATACAATTTGCTTCATCACCTTTACCCTAACGTCAAAGTTTACATCCTACTGCTTCATCTTTTCTCGTGAGATAGTTCCCAGTATGTTCGGAAGACAAAAAGTTTCGTGTTTATTAACACTTGATTATTTAAAATCGCTTGCATTGTATGAAAAGAAAGCATGAATTTTGAAATACAGGTCCATTATCGCAGTCACTGGAAATCGGATTTTGCTTGGAGCTGTAAAGTACTAATGATAAAGACAATTCTCAAATACACTCTCAAGTAAACGCGGAAAATTGTGCGTAAATATCAAGCAGTATAATTATTATCCAGACAAAAACATAAGGATTAAATAATTTTTTGGTCTTCCCTGATTAAAATGGCATACAATGTAATACAAGAAGCGTTTTAAACATCCTAAAATCTGTATTCAAGTAGAATTTCAAATTTTTTGACATGCTATACTTCAAATTTTTAAAATGTTGAATTTAGAGGGCTGTGGTTTGTAGCTATCACGAGAGAGGGTACACTCTACAAATTGACTGCCATAGGTAAGTGGTAACCGGTTGATGGTGGGTTTAGGGTACGTTTATGCTGCAGCTTCGCTGCTGGCACATGGCCAAGCCTGGATGCTCGATGTTAGGCGATGATGAAACAAACCAATGGAAATCAATTGGTGCTTTTACCCTAGAGCCCGGCTTGTAGCTGCGCTGCTCACTGCTATCCTCGCCACATCCATGGTCTCAAACACTTTCGATTTTCGAGCCTGGCACATCGCCTGCTATACTGTAACTTGGACTGTGATTGGTTCTTTCAAGGTCACCCGCTCTCCCACTCTTCCTCTCTTCGCACTCGATACACATGTTGAGTGATTACTTGCTCACATGCTATCTGAACCTGTCTCCGAACGCAATGCAATTTGGAACCAGCGGCATGCAGATCATCATAAGAGGTTCATATGGGATAAAAGGAGTGACGAGATGACGAGCGGCCAGTAGACCTCGTTCTCCGATTTATGAGGGAGAGTGTCTCTTTTTATCGTGTTTAAAATTGAAGTTTCTATTTGCTTTGCTTTCTTCATTTATTATTAACAACCATTTTATTCTATTGACTATATGTTTATCTATCTTTGTAGACTTTTAATTTGAATTAAATATATTATTTTACTTCTATGTCAGTGCCTTATTCAATTATATTACATTTTACTCTTTTTTAATTTTAGAGCAAAATAAGGCATTGCGAATTATTAGATTCACTGATTATTTTAAATTCATAATAATTTTCCTCATCATTATCATTTTTCTAATCCTAGTCAGTGGTTTATTTAAAAAAAATTATCCCTTTCGTCTCATCGCGTACCATCAGGGGCCGATGACCTAGATGTTAGCCCGCGTTAAACAACAAGCATAATCATCATCATCATCTTCATCATCATCAAACTACGGAATGAAGTGGCAAAAGAATGCGGAACGATTATATCAACTTTGTTCTTTTTTTCTTGCTATTTAGGGGACCTCTATCATTACAAGCAGGTGATTTATATGAAGTACCTAGTTTTTCATGGAAAGTTCGACAGTTATTTTTTCAAACTGTATATACATTTTGTTTAGGAGACCTAACTAAAGTCAAAATGAGATACTCCATAACCCCTTATTTTACAGTATTCAAAGATACGCTATTAAATGAAGCATCTTCAATCAACTCCCACAGTAGAAATGTACTGAAAAATCCAGGCGAGGCATTTCAAACTTTTTATTACACATTCAGTACACCAAATTATTATAAGATACACTCGTCAACAGAACTACGACTTCAAAAGCTTCAGCTGGACCGACATTGTTTCTCCTCGACGGAGTAGCTCTGGGAAGTACGTCTTCGCAGTCTAAGTGTTCAGTCCCTCAATATCTATAATCAAGTTATGCAAAATACAAACAGTCTTCACTATCAGTTCCGCTGTTGTGAATTTTCGACTACACCTGAGAGCTGCCAGCAGCGTGCGTGCGGGACTGCTGCAGGGTAAAAGCTCCATGGCGAGCAACTTGGTTATAGCCAGAAGCGAGGTGCTAGAGCGAGCATCCATGTGCCAGCAGCGAAGCTGCAGCATAAACGTACCTTATGTGTTGAAGTGTGCTGTCAACTATAACAATTATCAATTTTAACATGTTTTTCTGAATATTGGCATTTTTGGGAACATACCACACTTTATCTCTGCACCAATAAACTACGGCTTTTGAATTATATGTAGCAGTCTAAAAATACTTCAGTGTATAAACTGAACCAGTAAACTTAGCAAAATATTTACAATGTGGAAAATGTAACATTTATACCTTTTCAAAATATAACACCTCATTAAAAAATTCTACCTTTCAATTAGATATACCAATTAAAGATTTAAGGTCCTATTAAAACCAAAGTATATCTCTAAACCAGTGTAAGAGTTTCAGAACACTACCTGCCATTCATTAGGAGAAAACGAATATTGAATATGACTAATTTAACATTATTAAAATAGGGCTGGCATAGAATGTGTGTGAAAGCAACTTAACAAATAGTTCTATTTGTAGTAAGGATAAGGTAGAGTCTGCGTTGATTTTAACCTGAGAACTTCATGACAGAAAAACAAACAGGTAGGTGCGAATTTCAAAGACAAGTCGGAGTCATTTCCGCTCTCCCCTCTTCACTTGAACAAACGACCGCCATAATGCCTTCCCATTACTGTGAGGAGCAGCTTAAAGATATTGATATTTATTCAAAGTATTCAGAGATGAGCAGACTACAACGACATTAGCATTCGTAGACGGCGGAGGAGGGGAATGGGGAAATTCATCAAGGTAACTGGATAGCATGAGAATAATGGAACACCTCACAATGGCACCTTCCTTCATCTCGTTCTCCCTTCACTCCCTCAGACATTGAGTGAATAATGTCAACTAACTGAAGCAGAATCGATCTTCAGGTTGGCTTCCCTCGGCGCGCCACCTTCCCCTAATGTACCCACCGGAGAATCTCACGGAGATGGTCTGGAGAAAAAAAATGCATGGTCCATTGTACGGAGAAAATTTGATCTACAGAAGAACCAAGCACGGGATCAGAGGGAAGTAGGGGTGGAAATTCACTACACTCTCATACACAGGGTGTTTCACGTAAGAGTCATCATATGCTTTTCCTCTGGTGTTCTGTCAGATATATTTAATTTCATTTCTGTAGTGTGCAGGTTGTAACATCATCTGTTTACCTTGCGCCGCCGGCTGCAACATTTGTCTCTACTTGAGAAAAGGTCTAATCCACTCTGTTGTCCGTAAACATTCTACCCATCTCGTATTCTCTATACCCTACCTTGAAAATCTACAACATGTCTCCAGTCATTTGACTCAGTCAGGAATGGATTGAATGAAGCCCCTATCTACTGGCGAGGATAGGAATTGTGCCGGCTGCCGAAGCCTGTCGTACTCCTCTGTCTGACAGGTATAATATTATAATGGAGAGTGTTGCCGGAATTATAGATGATAGGGAATACCGGAGTGCAAGGAGGGAAACCTGTCCCACCTATGCTTTGTCCAGCAGAAATCTCACATCGAATGGCAGAGATATGAACCACGAAACCCAGCGGTGATAGGCTGGCGCGCTGCCGCCTGAGCCACGGAGGCTTCCTCTATATCCTACATTGGTTTTTATAAATACGGGGGTAGTTGGACTGTAAAGATACTTCGGATGTCACATCGCCCTGGCTACCAGCGGAGTTCTCCTCAGGGGGAACTGAAATTCTCCTTAACTAGTTTCTCTACGCGACCTATGCTTTAACGTCTGATCATCATGCCAAGGCAGGGTAAAGAATGAGGTAACCCAACTTTAACTAGCTTATTCAAGCTACCGGGCGAGTTGGCCGTGCGCGTAGAGGCGCGCGGCTGTGAGCTTGCATCCGGGAGATAGTAGGTTCGAATCCCACTATCGGCAGCCCTGAAGATGGTTTTCCGTGGTTTCCCATTTTCACACCAGGCAAATGCTGGGGCTGTACATTAATTAAGGCCACGGCCGCGTCGGTGCGACGTAAAGCCCCTAGCAAAAAAAGAAAAAGAAAAAAAACTTATTCAAGCTAAAAGAAAAAAACTTGAAGCAACTTATACAAGAGGAATAGTTATTATTTCCAGTAGCGAATGAGTGAAAGTTGCTGTATGACAACAGTGAGGAAGCAGCACGGCGCGCCGCACGGCAGGGCGGTCCGGCTAGGATGACGTAGCGAGGAACTGTACTCATATTTCTGTTGTTGTACAGTCACCGTCAATAAATATCACTGAACGAAATATCGCACTAGACTAATTTGAGGCCGCTCTGTGGATTGGACACATAAAGTAACACTTTCAACAATTCTTAGTTTTCAGTGACAACCAAATATATGTTTTCTGTAGGCCTAACTGATGAGTTGAATTAGGATGTAATAGGTTAGAATGCAAATTAATTTACCAAGCAGGAGATGTAGTCTAACCCGCTCTTCTGTAATGTAACGGGGAGTAACATAACTTTCTGGGGTTCTAAGAGGCCGGGCCCATAATGTTTATGAAAATCTCCTAGCAGAACTGTTGTGCGGGCTAGTATATACGTGTTACTTGTTTCAATAAGTTTGCATTCTAACTTATTAATGCCTAAAAACGCGAGTTCTACCGATCAGTATTCCTTGTTTGGACTGGTTCTACCTACACATTAGAACAATGGAACTGAAATCATCCTTCGAAACTGATGACGCTTTCGCGAGATACCTGGTTATCTATTAGTTACAGACATAATGCAAAATATTAAGTAACATGGAGTACGGACGATGTTTTTCCTCTCCTTCCCGAACTTTTTCCTCAGTTTATTGGGATCGGCTTTTGATGTGGAGTTTGCTCAGTTCAATGGCCAGTTGTGGAGGGATGTATTCACTATTGCATGATTCAGTGGTGATTGGTGGATGTATATGAAGATGCGTACTCAGATAAATACAAACACCCTGCCCCAGAACCAGATAAATAAACGATGCGCAGTTTAGAATCTTCGACCCTGCCGGGAATAGAACACGAAATCCTCTGAAGCGAAGATTTGTACGTTGATCATTCAGCCAAAGAAACGGACAAAGCTTTCTTCAGCTTATCAAAGGAATTTCTGTTGCAACTGGAGCCACCTGGTTAATTTTTTAATTATGGCAGAGATTTATTTATCGTACAGCATTCAGAGCCGGGAGTGTTCAAGGACATGTTCGACTCGCCTGGTTCAGATCATCTAAGGCCAAAATCGAATCTTTGCCATCTAGGCGGAAAGTCAGCAGCTGTTCTAGCCACCCACTCCACCCAACCCTCCAGAAACGTTAGACCTATTATGAGGAAATGAGGAATGTTGAATTGTTAAGATTGGATCTCTTACTCGTGGTAGCAATTTGAATACATTTACATCACAATCGTATTTCTTTACCCCACTATCTTACTTAAATAATCTGAAAACATATCTTTCAGTAAAAGCTACTGCCGTTAAGATTTTAAGCATAACTGTGCGTTCATTATGAAGGCTTACAAAGAAGATCTTAAATCTCCATTTACTAACGAATAGAATTCGATATATCATGCGCTTCTAATAACTGGGTTTTGATGCTCAGATATCATCCACACGTCATGAGTGACATACTATCCTCATTCAACACCCATTTACCACCTGATTGTGTTATTATACACGTTGTCTAACCGTATGGCTCCCATAGCCCATCTATACATCCGCACCTCCATGACATGAAGTTGGTTCTTCACACTATTCATTGCTAGCCAACATTTTGATTCATACAACGCGATCAGACGTACCACAATCATTCACTGATATAAGATTCGATACAATTTTCTGCAACCAGCAAAAAATCCTCCATAAATTGGATGTTCAAACACCCACAGATCCTACACTGTTGAATACTGAATTTTGCTGCTTTGTAGTCCGATAGTACATACATGATACAATGTCCCAATTATTCACTTCGTTGTATACAAAAAGCACTTCGTAGGTTCAATCAATTAATTCTTTTTATTAATTCATTTTATAGCAGAAAATACATTCAATTTAGGAATACTGATGTTCTGAAAACATAATTCTTGAACAGTACGAATGACGATAAGTAAAACAGGTCATGAGGTTGAGGTTTCACATACTGGTACGTAAGTCATATCTTGGAGTAAAAGTCTTTCGACCAGGTAAAAATGAAATGGCATATGGCTTTTTGTGCCGGGAGGGTTCGAGAACATGTTCGGCTCGCCAGGTGCAGGTCTTTCGATTTGATTCCCGTAGGCGACGTGTGCGTTGGTATGAGGATAAAATGATGGTGAAGACGACACATACACCCAACGTCCGTGCCAGAGAAATTAACCAATGATGGTTAAAATTCCCGATCCTGCCGGGAATCGAAACCGGGAACCCTCTAACGAAAGGCCAGCACGCTAACCATTTACCCTTGGTACCGGACCTTCCACCAGATGTCAGATGGCATTAGGTTGATGGGGACGGAAAGGCATTTATTCTATTGAAAGAAAACTGCGTAATATATGAAAAACGTAAGGAGAGAGACATAGAATTGTAGGTGTAAGGCTTATCTCTAAAGATAATTGGCAAGTTGATGATTTTGGGATATACGGGTCTGGAAAGGGTGACGCTGACTCAGAATTAATCGATAAGATAATCTGCTTATTGGTAAACGTCTCTGAAAGGAAAGTGATTGTAGTGGGTGGTTTCAGTTTACCAGTAATGCCAATGGCAGAAAGAATGATCTACTAATCTGAAAAGGACAGCTGAATCTGAAAGTGATCGAACCAGCTAGAGGGAACAACATTCTAGACGTGGTACTAATAAAATCAGATGAGCTCTATACAGCAAGTGAAGTGCTGTGTGAATAGCAGTCCATTTCGCCAAGGCCGGGTTTCAAGAACTTAAGATCAATGACATTCAGGTTTCGAGCACGAAAGACCATTATTTGATGATAAAGGTGGAGTTAAAGAGCAGACATTGGGACAAATATTTATCTATAGGAAGATGAATTAAGAATTGGAATAATTTACGAAAGGGAAATTGATACTTCTTCATATTCTTTGAAATATTTTAAGAAAAATTTAGGTAAACAAACTGATAGGGAATCTGTCACCTTCGCGACAATCCTAAATCAAGATCAGTGGTGACTGATGATGGCGATGATGATGATGATGACGATGAGGATTTCAACATTCTGTACTAATTTCGATGGAAATTTCATAAAGGAACCCATGAAACTGCAAAACGGTAGAAGAGATTTTAATCTAAATTGTCAACACTAAATTACGTGTCTCATCGCCCAAGGAAGCATAGAACATAAGCTTCTGCGTTTCTTCCAGGAAATCAGAATCCAGAGATAAATACCTTCGAGTAGATCCGAATGCATTAAGTTAACAAGAAAGATCCCCACCCCAGCCCGTTTTACCAAACCCTGGCCCGTTTATATCAGTCGCTCATGAAAGACGATAATCTCATTCGCCGACCGCCAATTTTCTCGTCCAAGAGACAGCAGCACAGACTCTCTAAATCCCTGATGACTTCAACAATGCCTGGCTCCAATTTCTTACGCCACGTAATGCTTTCCCATTTAAGACATCTGGAGACATTACTGTTGTCAAATGGGGTTACGCCATTTCTCAGAAGAAAGTCTTAGAGGGTTCCTCCCCTCGTTGTAATCTATGTCGTGTCGTGTGCTCAGCCTGAATAGAATTATGCTAAGATTCAGCACGACGAATCAAAAGGCTCACCATCACACAGTTCTCTGTACTTGATGGCTTTCAATTAGGAATCACAGACGTAAATGACTGTTACTAGTTATAAGTATCATGAGAAAAACACCACATAATACACATTGACATGATGTGTTAAGAACATTATTTCATTTGAAATTCACTTTCGACTTATTAGGTCATGATTTCGAAGGTTCGGTTGAACTTTTTTTGTTCTTCCTACTTATGGCACATCAACGATTGTGCATATTACTAGTTTTTAGAAAAACACATTTTAAGTTTCAGCGTCAATTTAAAATTCAATATTTCGAATAGCATCCTCTTCTTGCTCCTGTAGGTCACATTGCAACTTAAAATAATAGTTGCAGAAGTTAATTTGCTTAACAATATCCATAACCGCCGACAACTGATTTTTTCACATTCGGGTTTTTGACATATAACAATAACAATATTTAAAAAAGTTAGTACCTACTTCGCAACCTGAGTAGGTCGACAGAGAAAATGAAAATATATTTGAGCCAGTAATTCCCTTCCTTCAAAGATCATAATACGTAGACAGCCGTAAAAGGCCTATTCTCTGAAGCTAGAGGAACGATTTCCAAAAGACTTGTAAAGTGGACGGAAACATATAAATTGGAAAAACAACTTCAAGATCAGATTGTGACAACCATAATAAAATTTTCAGTAGCAATCGTCAGAAACCATCTGTACGGACGTCACAGCACTTGAAATTTCACTAAGAACCTATGGCTCGAAATTTATTACGAATTCATGTAAATGTATCTCATGCCAAACACATTTCATTGTCAGATTAAATTATACATAGCATTAAGAATGTGTTTTCTAGTTAATTAATGCTTTTTCTGTAGGAAATGGTTATTAAATTGTATAAAACATTAAAAGGAACGTATTTCAATGAAATAAATATAAATATTACTGTTTAAAAATCCTTAAGTTTTTCTTTATGTTTGTGGAACTACCGTGATTCTGATCATTCATATCAACAAATATTGAATACAATTGCACGAATGTGTCAAAAGTCTCATACTTTTGTGATAAAATTGCTTGTAATTACTCGCTCGTCATTTCAAATATAAATAAACTGTGTAAAAGTCAAAATCTGAATTTTTGGAACATCCATGGTTTTCGTATACGACCTAAGAAGATGCCAGCGTATTTCAAGTATAACAGTGTTGTGAAAATTAAATATTTGACCACAACGAGCGACAAGCGCGCACTCTGGTAGTTTGTCAGACCTGTAGATCAGATCCCTTCCAACACACAAACATGGCCTAAATCACCATAGTTCAAACGATATACTATCCGATGCGAAATCCCACTGGTGTCCAATCGGCCATCTTTTTGTTTTATCTTCGGCACCTACTATATGTACTCAACACGACCCAATAAGTCCGACGGGTGGGTGATATGAACCTTCATTGGTTAATTCTCTTAACCTTTATGAGACCAACTTGAGGTTTAATTCATCCAAAGTGATGCCCAGAATGTAAAAATTGTAATTTTGTATGAGTCGGTGTATATTATAACACTAAATACTGTTGTTATGCAACCAAGTCGAAAAACTTGATGGCTTTTCCAGACTCTATCTTTTGCAAAAAAGGAATCTCAAGAACTCCTAGTGTATTCATTCCAGTCAACTAAATAAAATAATAACGTAAAATCTATTTTCCTGTTAATTATAGCAGGGCTTTACTTTTTTACCTCATTAGGCATTTTTTGTATTGTAATCAGTCCCCACCGACACCTGAATATAACATTACGCGATTTAAATCACAGCCATCCAGAGTCTTCTGGGGACATATTATACACATAATAAATTTCGAAAGTCCCCGTACTTGAAATATCATTCTTATCACGAAAATTGTTTACCCAATGCCGGTTGTGAATATGGAGTTTATTTTGAACATTACTGACAATACTAAGTAAGTTTAATGTACTGTCCAAAACCAAACCCCATGGCACTACAGCCATTAAAGGGCCTTGGCCTACCAAGTGACCGCTGCTCAGACCGAAAACCTGCAGATTACGAGGTGTCGTGTGGTCAGCACGACGAATCCTCTCGGCCATTATTCTTGGCTTTCTACACCGGGGCCGCTATCTCTCCGTCAGAGAGCTCCTCAATTCTAATCACGTAGGCTGAGTGGACCTCGTACCAGCCCTCAGGTCCAGATAAAAATCCCTGACCTGGCCGGGAATCGAACCCGGGGCCTCCGGGTAAGAGGCAGGCACGCTACCTCTACACGACGAGGCCGGCACAATGTACTATCAAGTTCTAGAAATAGCGACAGCAAAACATTGACTATCACGGTTCCGAAAAGTGCGCAGATTAATGCGATCTATCTAATTCTTCATGAAGCAAATAACTAGAATGATACATGTCACCAACAACACACTTCTAATACTAGTATTTCGTGAGTCTGAAGTGAATGAGAGTTGAATATTTGACTGATACGTTTAGTGTTTCATATTTTGGCCTTGAAACTTCATAGTTATAAGAAAGATTCAAGTTAACCAGATATATCCATACCGAAATCAGACTGAAAAGGATCAGGAACCTTTCCGACGATATCTTTATTGCATACGATATAAGATATTTCTCCCCAGAAGCAACACCCATTGCATATAACTTCTGAATTTCATTACACATCTATGCTGTATATTTACAAGTTTACTAAAAGAGTTTTGTCCAGTCCTTCCAGCCGTTCTATTGGACCAATTTGCTTCATTCTTTTATAATTATCTCCGAAATTACCTGCCGGTGAATCATCAGACATTGATAGGTCTCTTAAGTTCAGTCAACATTGAGTTATCCTAAAATAAAATCACTAAATAACCACTCCAATAATTGCAGGAGAACGCTTAACCTATCCTGCAATACAATCCGTATTAACACTTTCATTAATATAATGATTGATGTATGTGATTTTCATCCTTAGTAATTTGTTTCTATGCAGCTGTTTGTTTACTGCCTGTCAAACCAGAGAGTATACAATTCCTCTGATCATTGTAGTATAATATTCTTTGCTAGATACTCTTTGGTTCTCTGACCTTGCCCAGCTTCCATATATACTCAACAGATGGCAGAACGTTCATAATAACTTATGCTGCTAAGAGAAAAGAGTCGACGTACACACAGACGAGAAGGTATCAAGTCCATAAGCCTTCTGTATGAACGTTAATAAAGCACAGGGACAAACTCTTGAAAAGTGGGTGTCTACTTACCCGAAGCAGTATTCAATCACGGTCAATTGTATGTTGCACTATCTCGGGCAAGATCATTTGAAATTGATAAGATTCTGATACGCCGGAATGTTCGAAGCACAGTGAAAATTTGTATGGAAAGAAGTGTTGAAAACTACATTATGAAGGACTCAATTATTATGTACTGGTATTAAATGTTCATAAAAATATTGAAAAGGGCAGGCAAAACAATATGATTACGAAAGGCATATCGAGACGAGTTAACTGACCTATTTATAACGGAGCAGCACGGGTCTATTAGTTACTATTGAACAGAAAAGATGACTGAACAAATATTTCTTCATAAACTTGTGAATAATGTAATAATGCCCGTTGTTCTCTTCAATACATTACCTTCAGTATCAGGAAAAGAAATTCAAAATCAAAACGCTTATTCGTAGGACATTATGTCACATTATTTGCATACTTCAGGTATGGACTACATATATTCGTGTATCATGTTTTCAAATTGAGTAATTTATGAGACATAATATTAACTGTTATCAAAATATTTCAACTCGCATGTAGTTAAAGACCCTCTAGATACCTACAAAATTGTTCACTATTTTCTGAAAAAAAAATGTACCGCCAAGGAATGTATAAAATACCATGAGTTAATTCTTCTTTTCTTCTTAGCAACTATACGTCTGATAACTTTGACTTTGACTTCGCTGATTGTCTTGATTGGGAAGTAATTTCTACGTGTTTAACGGACAGCCTTTGAAAGGAATGCGAAATCAACGTACGTTATTCGTTTGTTTGTCTTTTTAACTTTAGTAGGGTAGTTTGTTTGTGGCATTAAATATTCCATTTTACAGATAATATTTCAAAGCACGTTTGTAATTTTCCACATTTTCATTTTGTTTATATGTTTCATTCCGATTCCTGTATCAAAGTATTTTCAATACTATCTATTTTAAGCCACCTATAATTGAACTCACACTCTGTTGATGGTATAAATGAATAAAAATCCATAAATATGACCGTAAACAGCACGTTCCATCAGAGAGACTGTCCTTACTAATGACTACTCCTCTCATACAAGTTTTTCAACAGTCTATCTTTACAAAGCACTCCCGTAAGGATACACGTTGGTTACCTTTATTGACATAACATGGAATGGAGTATATTACCAGCCAGGCGCACGGGGAAGTGAACAAGCACCAAGCGATCAGTAGCCTGATCAGATACAATCAAGTCGGATCAAATGAATTATTCTAGAGGTGGCAATCGGCTGAGCCATTACCAATAATTGCACTAAATGCCTGGTGAGACTATTGTCAATTCACATCCTATCAGCGTCTTCCTCAGAGGAATACATGCACTGGTACTTACCTTTGTGAAGAAAAGGCGAAGAGGTCCAGGGTGACGGATTGAAGACAACGGAGGTTCCTGAAACAATGCAAAAATATGTTAATCCGTTGACAGTGTGTGCCACAGGCATGCTTAATGACATAATAATATTCTGCGAAAGATCATCGTCTCCGTCAAAATTTCAAAACCCAGCTGAGTGATTATATTCCTAAGGTATGAGAGACGCAGTCTTCCTCTCGACTGCTTCCCTAGGATCTTGCCTTTGAAGACATTCTGGACAAAGGTGTCATGTCGTAGGACGTGCCCAAGAAATTTATCTCTCCTCTGCTCTATTAAATGTCCCGGGCATGACATTAAACGGCGTCTACCGTGTGACCACCGGTATAAACGGGCCCCCTCTACCAAGTGCCAACGGCCAGAGCACCCTCTTGTCCTTGGGATGAGAAATCATTCCCAAAGACGGATGAACTGGCTTGATCTGCTCAACGACAGTAGGATGCAGAAGGCAACGGGAAACCACTGCATTAAAGATCCGAGGGATATCCCTTGTATAGCATCCATGCCATGTTGCGATAATAGAACTGTAGTTACTGGCACATATAGGCTATTCTTTTACGGGTTGTTAAATTCTACTTCACTTATATATCTAGGTATTTAATACATTTCAATGGCTCACCTCGTTAGTAAGTGAAAAATGACTATTATTCCTAACGAATACTGCGTACCAAATAGGAAACCCTCTGAATTTGTAAATTAAGAGAAAAATATTTTTTTACAAGTGGCTTTACGTCGCACCGACACAGTTAGGTCTTATGGCGACGATGGGATAGGATGGGGCTAGGAGTGGGAAGAAAGTGGCCGTGGCCTTAATTAAGGTAAAGTTCCGGCATTTTCCTGCTGTGAAAATGGGAAACCATGGAAAACCATCTTCAGGACTACCGAGAGTGGGGTTCGAACCTACTATCTCCCGAATACCAGATAGTGGCCGCACTTAAGCAACTGCAGCTATCGAGCTCGGTAAGAGAAAAATAAGCGTACCAGCTATGAATACTCGTTTGGAAATACTATTGCTCACGTTAAGTTGCGAATAGAGTCATTTGACAATTACTGTAAGATTGTATGAGAGTTTAAGATAGAAAGTGTGAAATAAATTCACTACTGTGGTTACGGAACTTCACAACAAAGATAATATACAGTAGAAGATTGCCGAATAGAATTGTACACAGAAAGAAAATACGTATGTATATATCTCTAGTGGTTTAATGTCGCACTAACACATTGTAGCGACGGTTGCCTTAGTTAATATACAGCCCCAGAACGTGTCTGGTGTGAAAATAGGAAACCACGGAATACGATCTTCAGGGCTGTTGACGGTGGCAGAAAGAAAATGTAATGGCCTGTTTCAGTCAAGATGGCAAGTTCAATTGCTACAAGACAGTACTTAAGATAGGAAGTCCTCATTTAATTGTAACAAGATCCCTCAACAATGAGATAACCGTTTGCTTATATCAATTATAAGTTACCGATATCCCCAAATAACTGAAGTCCATATACCTCTTGAAGACCTGAGAAGTGGTGAATGCAACACATGATATGAAATTCCTCAAAAAGGAAAACGTGTACTATTACATAAAGAATTTACTGTGGGAAACTGGCAGATATTTGACAAGAGCGGTCAAATTTCTGAGTGGAGGTGTGTTATTAATGTATCAGACAATGTTGTCCCTGTACGACTTTTCTCAGGAAGATTCCAGAGTGATTTCCTGATAGACACTGCAACAAGTTTTCAAACACTTTATCGTATTCTGGGATTTTGTTATTCTAAGGAATATCGGTCGTTATCCAGTTTGGAAGACATAATAACTACCCTGAAGCAATCTGGTTTCTATGTTCATGAAGATGGCCGTGTTCTTGCTGTACGAGGTGAAGTAGGTAAAATTGCAACTGACAGAAAAAAAGGTATATAGGTTAGTGCATTAGTTTACCACTACGTAGGTTCACGGTAAATCTGGAGCAATTACACAGAATGAATTTAAAGAACATTTATGAGCACACAATTCCTCACTGCAAAGAAATGTACAGCATCAGTGGGAATATCGATGTCAATGGTTGTTGATTGGTGTTAAGGGAACAATTCCGATTCTTGGAGGACATTCTTCAAGATACACAAAAATAATCTAAATTTATTATCTGACATTTTTGTTACCACCTTGAAAATTTCATTAATTCTATTTGGGAATGATTTGCGACATTATCATCTAAATGGCTTTTGAACTTAAAATGCATTTAACACTACTTTGTTAAATGCTGCCATCGTACTTCGTCGTTTTGCGGTGGTGATTACTGTTTTAAGATGCCAACTTTTATTATAATTTGTATCCACCTTATTCAATACATAAAAACTGTTGTTTAGATGAAATTACAACATATATTTCAATCAGAACTAGTTTCGACGCCCTTTTTGCGTCATCATCAGCTGATATAGGTTCTTGGAAAAATTGGCAATCACATAAGTTTATCTACGTCAAATTGAACACAATTTAAAACCATATTAACAATCTAAAACTGTGTTACCATGATACTGTCTCAACGTCCGTATTTTCTACAAGTCCGAGACTTGCGAGTCTTAAACGTTAAATTAGTGAAAACATATGTAAACCGGTTTGCTCACTAATAAAATAACGTGGATTTAAAAGAACAACAACTTAAAAATAAAATAGTCTTGAAGAAACATTAGCTTAATTCAACACACTTCTTAAAACGTGACGTAGAATCGTATTAAAATACTTCAATAAAATCTTCAGTGTCGCTTTAATGGAGCAATCTTAGTGAGGTGGAAACGAGCAATCGGTCCTTTAAGATGTTAACAAGTACAACGTTCCCAGTTCAATGCGGACCTGAAATAATAGGAATGTAATAAACTATCACTTAACTGAAGAGGCAAAATATAAAATTACGTCTTACAACGTAAACGTTTTTACGTGACTCACCTCAAAAGATCGCTGTCCAAAGATGAAGCACAACTGGGCAATCATCCTTGCATTGTCATTGCCTGATCAGAGGAAGTTCGATAAAGGTTTCCTACCCACAAAGATGTTCTAGTTACTTCAACGAAATTCACCACGAGGCTGACTTAGCTTGTAATGAATGTAATCGTTTAATCATATAGGCAGATTCAAACAATTTTTTGACGTTTGTATTAGTCTTTTCAGGGGTAGGTAACGGGCCACTTGATGTATAAAGACCATCTGGCGTATAATTACAAGTATACTGATTACCAGTTTGAAGAGTATGGTATTCTCAGACATCAAGCCTCTGTATACACTTCAGTCTGAAGTGCACTGTAACACACTTTACGGTGAAGGGGAATTCAAGCAGCTGTTACACGAGTTATGCAGTGGGGAGAAGATCTATTGTGTTCTTAAAGAAGCAACTGGTTTTTATTGGCTCCATCTCGGATTTAATAACAAGTAATTACAAAATATCCTTACAGTCTTATTTATGCCAAAGTTGATGGAACCTGCACTAAGGGGAATATAAAACGTGGTATTGCTGAAAATGTCGTTTTAAGATTTTTATAAAAAATGTTAATTGGAGTTTCCTCTTGGAATTTATGTATGTTTCATTGATTTCGGAAGACTGCAAGTATTTATAAATTTATAAATATATGTTACTGTACAACCTATTTCTCCAGATTTCGTGAGCACTTCCTCTGTTAAAATAATGTATCTCGGGAAGTATTTACTCTTGAAGGCAGTAAGGTATGTTGATTTATAGTAAAAAGTCTGCTGCATAAGTTGGCTACATTGTTGGCTATTATATTGCTTCCCATCTGGTTTTTATGTTGTAATAAACACGGTAGCACCCACGTCATGTAAGTGGCATTACACTTTGAAGTGTGATGTCTTAAAAACTTTTTTTTTTCGAATGCTTCCCATTTTCTCTTAAAGTACTTAAACTAGAGCTCTGAGATTTTCTCTCATTAACAGCAGTATTGTTTTCGTATGGATCTACAATGGTGGAGATTCCACACATAGTTCGATGATAAATATAAAATTAAATCAATTTAAAATGTTCTATACGAAGCGCACGAATTATAAGGTTTTCTGCGGTTCTGTGGTACAAAGAAACAGCATGACTGTAATGACAGGCAGATATTAAAGTATTCACAAGTATGAACATTAAGGATAAAGGTGTAGTGAAAAGATTAAAAATACGATCAAGAAAACAATGGTCCTCTGAATTCTATGGATCCAGCAAGTTTATCTCGTACTTCTATGTACATCTATTTCATAGTTTTTGTTCTTCGTGGTAGATATAGGCAGTATGTGTTTTTTCTCTTGTCCTACATTGTACAGAAAAACCGTTTCCTAACCCTGGTTAATCAAACGTTATGTCAGTTATTCGGTACAGACTATTACAATATGCTCATATCAAGAAGATATCTTTAATGAGCACGTTGAATGTCAACTACGTAAAATAACTTTATAGCATAAAGGGCCTCGATGCAATAAAAGTCTCTTTGTGAAAACGACAAAGGCTTCCTCATCTAAAGTTTAAATCTATGTATAGATATAACTTCATTAAAACACATACACTTCCTGCTTCAGCGAGCATCTTCTGGATATTAAAAATATTATATTTCTGCAAGTATGTATAGTGCATCATTATCGAATACTTAGTTCTATGGAATTAAGAAATGTATCACTATAGGTATCTCCTTTCTATTGTTTCTTTTATTCTCCTTCCGACTCTCGTTTGGTTATTTCTGTTGTACACCACTGAGCAACGAATCTTCCGTGGTGTGGAAAAAATGTGGTGATGGCATTGACTGAAGCAGATCAATGGACTTGGATCAGCTTGAGGTCTACCAATGTACACTGTTGGTGTACAATTTCTAATCACCAGATTGAGCCGGGATTCAATTCCAAACCTCTCCGCAGTGTTCACTTGAACTGAGGGCATATTACACTGTTGACAACTGATTCGCCCGTCGGATGGTGAAGTTAAGTCTTGACCAGATCCCTTGGTGTTATTCGATCGGATTAATCGTCAACAAAGACAACCATAGAGTACAGGGTTTTCTTGAAATGGAATGGTGCCTCGTAAGGCTTCTAATTCTGTTGATATTGGTAAATACACTTTTCCTTTTCCTTTTAAATATAATGACACCGGGATTGCCTTTTGTTATCCTCAGCCATGATACTTTTATCTTCACCTGGAGAGTGTGTATGGTGTTGTTTAGTTCCCCATCCCTACCTACCTTTCTGAAGTCAAGGAACTTTCAACCCATATCTAAGATACGGAATGGTTTTAAAGGTCTTGTAGTTTTTATTACCTTCTATTCAACACACGGACTTTCCTTATTCTCCTGGCTTAATGTTGCTTTCCATTGTAAGATTCGGATGTATTTCCTTTTGTAAAGGAATATGAGTTTCCATTATTTTCCAACATATTAAGGGCACGTGTACGAGAATTATCTTCAAAAAATAGAATTTTTGATTTTCATGTATTATTATTCTTTGGAGTTCTCTCTTTCAGAATATATACAGTTTACGTATGTTAGCAAGCATATTTTGTCATAAATGTTGCTTTAAAAAATGTCTGCACTAACTAGCCACGCCCCTTTAAATGTCAAACATTTGAAAGCGCTATAATTTTTCCACCAGTAAAGATATCGGGAAGCTGTAAGTTGCATTTTATCAATTCCCTGTATAAGAACTGATTGCTCTTAGACCTGCCAGCTGCAACGTGCTAGGTTGTAAACAGAAGCTACTAGAGTGCATGAAATTCTCTATTTGTGAACATCTCGTCGTTATTCAGATCCATTTAGCGTGAATATGAATATTTGTTGGTCTGCAATAATGCCGGGTAAGAAGGCATTTGGTACCGACAGACGTAAGTTTTACGGAAATCGATTCGCAAAGAAAGAATAAAAATGAACCAGGTAGGATTTCTTCACTTCACGTGGTCCCACATGAGGTCAGGACACATACAAGTGTATCAAAGAAAAAGCTTCTCTATTTAGAAGAAATTTGTGAAAGTGTTGATATAGGTCTAAATAATATTGTATCTGGTTGTGTAGTAGTTGAGTTGAGGGATCTTAATAAACTCCTAAATAATAGTGTAGTCTGTAAATCGTGTAAAAGTAGTGGGTGTTAACAAGTTACAGAAAATATCCAGGGAAGAAAAGGTTTAGCTTCAATGCTTAGCATTGAATGTAGTGTGTGTAATACTCAGGAAGAAAGTTATACATCTGGAGTTACGGAGAAACGTATGCATAATACAAATATAAGACTAGTATATTGTAAAAGCTAAAGAATGTGGAGAACATGTGTCAATAGTCAAGCTGGAATGCGTAGGGCATATTCAGAAGATATTAGGTAGTCGTTTACGTAAGCTTGGAAAAAATCTGAAGGGAGTAAAACTATCAGATGGAAAATTGGTTACTGGACGGGCCGTCTCACCGATACAGACTTATTACAACTATACTATGGCTTAGCTATAGGGAAAAACCAGGGCAATTTGTAGGCTATAAGAGAATCTGTGTGGGCTAGTTTACTTCACAAAGCATCAACTGATGACCACCCGCAACATATGCTATGTCCTCCAGGTCCAGACTCTTGGTGTGGTTACCAGAAAGCAAAGGCTGAGAGTATTATTCATTACCTTATGACGTTATTGAAGTCATAAAACCTATTTATAGATATCTTAGTGACAAAAATCTCTTGAAATTTTTTTTGCATGGACGAACCCAGAACCCTAATGAAAGTTTCCGTCATTGCATTTGGGGTTGTGTGAAAAAACAGCGTATTTGTAGGTCTTGCTTCTCTAAAAATGGGTGTATTGGATGAAGTAATCTGCTGCAATGCAGGTACTGCATCCAGATGTAAGGTACTGGAGTCCTTGGGAATGTCTCCAGGGCAGCATTTGGCCTCAGCATTAGCTACAATTGATCTTCATAGGGTAATTGATGATTTAAGGAAGCCAGAACCATGAGGATGAATAGAAAAAAACAGCAGTAAGATGAGAGTGTCCTCAATCATGAGGAGTATGGAGCTAGAATACATTTAGGTTGGTCACAAACTAAAATTTGTACTTTGAATGGCTCTCCTGTAAAATTTATTTATATTTATTTTACTATCTCAGTAACCGTTAATGACAGACCACTGAAATTTGGCACAGAGTTTTAGTGTGCAATTATCTGAAAAGTAGACTACATTCATGAGCGTAGCTATTTATTTATGAAGAATAGGCCATAAAATATTTCACAAAATTTATGAAAATTTTCATAACAATTTTAGAACTTTTCCTTCAAAAGAACCATTTTACCAAATATCATTATTGTTGGCTACTTTGTAGCTACATGCTGTGGGTAGCATCTGTAAAACTATCATTCATATCACACGAGTAGTTTCCGAGTTTACTACTCCGAAAACTTGGAATGATTTTGCTGTCTTAAAGAACATGCAACAAATAAACTCTCATGAAAACTTAACCATGAACTTTAACCAATGACTAATAATATAACAACAATCTACAATGTTCATTAATTGCACATAATAATTTTTGTCCACCTAGAGCAAGTGTATCTGGCCAAATTATGATGGCAAATGTAGTGATTTTCCGCAATATTACTATGGTCTTCACAGACACTGCCCTGGTTGCCATGATCGTCTAGTGTACATAGGCTGACACCGAGGTTAGCCGGTTCGAGTCCCGCTGATGGAGGAAAAGGTTCATCATCAGACGGTTGGCCGGCAGGATAGGAGAGGTGGTGGTATACAATTTCTAATCACTAGATTGAGTGCCAAAATCCGGGATTCAGTTCCCAACTTGTCGGTAATTCGCCCGTCGGATGGAGATGTTAAGCTTTGAGCAGACCTTTTGGTATTATTTGATCGGATTAGGCTATGTGCCGATATAGAATTTCACCCCTCCCTCTACCTCACTGTTATCATCATCATCTCACCCCCAGACGAGCAGACCACATAGAAAAACCTGCACCAGGCGAGCCTATCATATCCTCGTATACTTCCGGCACTAAAAGCCATACGATAAATAAATAAATAAATAAATAAATAAATAAATAAATAAATAAATAAATTGAGCCAATACTTAGCTTTACAAACGATGTTGGTGCATACTTGTACACTGTAACACTCAGGGGTATATTTTATCGACCATCTATGGCTTACTTATTTATTTATTTATTTATTTATTTATTTATTTATTTATTTATTTATTTATTTATTTATTTAGCGTATTTGGAAGGATAAAGCCACACAGACACAATAGCTGCCTGTTAGACTTGGCACTTAGCTTGTTTGTCCAGATATAACTGATACCTTCCCAGAATAAAGTTGCAAAATCCATCTTTCACGAATCTGAGTTAGAGGCGGAAAAAAGTTGCATGTCCCTTCCATGTTAGTGCTATGGTGACCGAATACAGAAATACGATATTAAGAAACTTTGAATCTGGTATTCCCTAAAATAATGTTAATATGGTCAAGAACATGGCGTCCGTAAACAGCATTTCTTTATCGTGAAGCTTAGAAAGGCGTCAAATGCAAAATATACATACGTGGTAGCACGTGAAGAACAAGGCACTGAGAAATAGCAGGCAAGAAAAAAAAGTTTAATTTAATGTCTGTAATATTATTTTATCTTAGTTAATATAGAATATCGATGTTATGTTCATACGATTTAGATGTTTAGTGTCAGCGCATTGACATTCTAGTACAGTTGAAACTCTGGAGTTGGATAATGAAGTGCGTTATACTTATATTGGAGCTTACAGAATGACATGCTGATTTACTGCATTACTATAACAGTAGTAGCTAAGCAACCTGAAATTATTATATGGTGTTTATTTGTGGGTAAAATCTTCTTCTTCTTCCTCTTCTTCTTCTTCTTCTTCTTCTTCTTCCTTATCGACGCATTGTCCCGTTTAAATGAGTTCGGCTTTTCTGGTCGCTATCCTCCATTACCCCCGTGTCTAGGATTAGTACTGGCATTTTCTAAGTCCTTCATAATTCCAGTTCTCCTCCCTATTTTTGATCGTCCCGAACTAAGCGCTGTAGAGAAACGAAAGAGAGGTATTTTCCACATTGAGCGATCATAGGCTCAAGATGTTGCATTCTCCAAGCAGGTTTAGTAATATCCTCTGATCTATGAACTTAATATTGGTCCCGTGCCTTGTACGTGCACTGTTAAATTGTATACGAGTGCCCAGAGAGAGAGCTGGAAGCAGCAGGCTGTAAGACTTTCAATGTGACACATGGTCCCTGAGGGAGCGGCCGGAAAACAATGCGGTGTTATTGCTTGGGTCCCCAGAACACACAGGAACTTGGCCACGACTTAACCCGTCTTCTGTCTCTCTCCACCTTCCTGTCGTTCTGCAGGGAGATCAAGGTGCTCTCCTTGCCCAGAGCCTTCCAGTTACAAGCAATAAATTACTATATGCTCTGTTATGTTTCTTCATCTCTACTGAGTCCTCCATCTGTATTAGCTGAAATTCATAAAGGTCGACGTATGTAAGAATGTACTTATGAAGACTCTTAAGTTGCAAAGTATGTAAAAATCGTTGAAATATTTAAAATAGTATCAAAATCTACAG
Organism: Anabrus simplex; assembly: GCF_040414725.1. Taxonomy (NCBI): domain Eukaryota; kingdom Metazoa; phylum Arthropoda; class Insecta; order Orthoptera; family Tettigoniidae; genus Anabrus; species Anabrus simplex. The sequence goes on along the minus strand of NC_090273.1, from coordinate 48,431,671 downwards.
TTCTAGACTTTCAGCCAAGCAGCTCTATGTTGAAAACATCCTAGGGATATGAACTATGAATTTTAGGTAAACAAACTATAATAATGTATGAGAATATAATCTTTATTTATTCCAAAAATGACAATCCTTTTCATAAACATCGTTATTCGGTCGACGAGATTAGCAATTTGCCTTTGTCTACCACTACGAGCGATAATGTGAGTCAGTGCAGAGTTTCACTTAAGCCCTTATAACTACATTTTTCAAAAATAAAAAACGCCTGAGGGCAATGAACCACAGAACACATTACAGAAAAAATATGAAAATAAGTTAATTTGGCTAGGATTTGAATATCAAGGAAAACGAGTAAAGAAACAAGAGAGTTTAGGCCGGAAGTGATTTTCGAATTTTTTAAATGTTTGATAGAGATATCCAAGACTCACAATTTAAAACCTTTCCGGGACATTTAGCTCTTGAACTTTCAACACAATTGAGAAAATTGCTTAATTTTATGTGTTTCGTAGTATCGGGACCCCTACTTTGTCTGCTAAGAAGTGTTTTCAACATTAAAACCAGCTGTTTTGTTCAAATCAGTGTTGATGATACATTTCGAAATGATATTATTTTATTAAAATTGGGAAGTAACTACCTTTCTTGTTCAATTAACCGTCGAGCTATCAATTTTGTCATTTCTAAGAAAGAACGACGATGCGCGTTTTGTTATTGACTTAGTTCTCCAGTATTTCCCTTTTCTGACTCTTAAAGCCCGACTGTTACTATTTTCTGATGGATGCAGTATTTTGGTACCTTTATCTTGGCACGGGTCAGAGCAAAGCTTCCGCCGAATTTTCAGTCTGATTCATGATTATCACAGCAAGGAAGCTGCTGGAGGATTTCCTTACAGGCACATAAACTTCGGTGTTCTATTTCATGATCCAACTATCCTTCGGGCTGTACACTTAACAGATATACTCTAAAAAGTGAAAGGGGTACGTCTGTCGTATGTAAAGGTGAACTTGATTCACCGGGCGGGCGTGAATTCGATTTCCCATTAACAAGTGAACAATTTAGAAATGAGATTACCATTTTCAATTAAAAACGTGCCCCGGTAGTTCACTCAGACTTCATTAGAAATGAGTATAGAATAGTTCATTTCCCGGGGATAAAAGTGGATCACTCTATCCCACTTAGTCCGTTTTGAAAGGAAGTAGTTTTCATTAGGTTAGTACTTGGTGAATTTTGTAATTTGCGTAACGTTACAATGTATATGGGAATAAACAAAACAATTACAAGTTATTTTGATATGCACATTAAGAGAATTTTCCTCCGCTGACATTTTCTTTTCATAGTACAGATATGAGTACATCAGAATATTTCAAATTACCAAAGACATCCTTGAGATGGTTTGAACGGACGACTGTATAATATTTCTTACATTTATTCATTGTCAAAGAAAAGTAAGCATTCAGTGATTAAGATGTTTTAGTATGCTGATCACCTGTTTCAAATATCCAATCCTGTAAACGTTTCATGTTTTGAATAATAGTCTCTAAAAGTACATATCATGCTTTAAAATAAATATGACCACCTTACGATACTCTATTCATTTTTTCTGCATTGTTTGGACCATCTATAGGTTCTGTAATTTCAAATCTCTTGAGTTTTTCTTCTGGCCTAGTACCCTTTCATTCCATCTACATGTGCTTCTCTTATTTGTTGAGTCCACTGGCTTGCTGGATGTGGTGTAGTTGATGTTCGAGTTTCTAGTAAAGTTATAGATCTTACGAGGTTTATACATAGAGAGGCCTCTATTCGTCTGTATTTAGCATAAATTAAAATAAATATCGCAATCTCTAATATGTATTACAGGGGGCCTTAGAAACCGAGGTGTACAGCGTCTACCAGTGGCCAGAAATATACAGTAGATTTCTATATCGCTTAAAGGAACAACTCCTGAAAATTCTGTGAACAATTGTTTACGTTATTTCCTTTTCAATGTCAAAGTGAGTCAAGGAAGTTATTCATTTGTACGAAAACGAATTTCTAAGCCTAATAATGCTCAAGGAAAAAGTCCGTGATTCGTAAATCCTGAATTTTTCAAGAAAATCTCCTGAGAGTACACCTTATTTCACTCTCAAGAAAAGTGGAATGAAATTATTCACCATCTCTTTACATAATATGTGAGTGACTGATGTACAGTTTCAGAAACACAACTTCAGTATTACGCTGCTATCCTTCCATACACGTGTTTCCTTTACAACGATAATGTTACTAAGTAGAGAAAATTATAAAATCTGAAATCAATTGGATAGCTGATAATGTCATGAAGACAAAAAATAAAGGCCAAAGGCAGGCATTTATACAAGTGGAGGCACCGTCACCGCATTATCCTTCATAAGAGACTTGCAGTGGTGTCTCAACGGCGTACTAGCTGCTAGCGTCGTGAAAAGGTGTAGCAATCCAATTTCACGATTGAAAAATCCTAAGAGCTAAAATGTTTTGAAGACAAATATTAATTTATAGTATATTCCTAACATTCTAAATACATTAGTTAGTAATAATGGTAATGGAATCAGCTTCTGTAGATGGGTAAGTCACGACTTTCTCATGAATTCTTGAAATTAGAATGCCCTACTTGCACACTTTCAGTGCCAGTCTAATGAGACATACTTGTGAATTCTGTTCGGAACTTCTCTTCGTCTCTCATTGATAATGCATACCTGATGTACGGTTACGCCTGTTCTGTAAAAGTTCTAGTCGTCACTTGGGAAGTAGGTCATTCTTAACTTGCTACTTCGTAATTCTATAGCTAAGAATGTATTTAGAGTAATAGTTAACAAGTTTTAACTGATTAATAATTCTCGGCGTTTTATTAGATTTAGTCAAGTAAGGTGGTTGGCACATTTCCCATTGCAGTAAAGCATGACACATTTACACCACCGTTTCTAGGTAACGAGTTTAATGAGTTCCAGTTTACAATGTTAAACTATACTTTTTTCTTTCAGAATAACACAATTATTCAATGATTAAGATGTGTTATGAAACTAAAGACACTGAACATTGTAACACATTCTCGGTAAGAATATTAAAATACCCCAGTAGTACCGTTAACACTCCTGTTACCAACAGCGTGACACAAGATACACTATAATGTGGCAAATAAACGATTTGGGTAGCTTGAGGGTTCTCCTGTCCAGCTAGGGTCAAGCAATGTTTGTTTTATTAACTCTTTCTGTGCTTCTATTACGGGGGGTTTGTTTAAAATAGGAACATATTCTGTTGCTCTATTACAATTATAAATATTCTACAGGTATCTGTTTTTTCCATAACAACATTTTTAATGTAATCCCCATATTGCACTGTCGAGATCTCCTCAAGTATTAAAAATATAACAACTTTCTTTCCAATGATCATAAACAAAACATTCAGTTACTTCAAAACAAAGGGTGATATTTTAATGAAAATTTCAGGAAATGTTCCTTTAAATATGTACTAATTCCCTGTAAAAAATCTTACTCCTGATAAAAAAAAATTAAGGACAGGAATCATATTCACGAAATACGCAGGTGTCCTTAAACGTTTGGTAGGACCTGTACAAGGGGCGTTTCTATGAAACATGAGTGGTGTCTGGAAACTCACATTGGACAGCATAATGATTATAGTTTGAGAAAGTCTGCGGATAATTGCCTATACCGCTCTAGTAACTTTCTCAGCGCTAAACAATTTCCTCGACAATCCACACAATGAAGGATGCTTGTTGCTGGCTGAACCACTGTCCCGCAGCATCACGAACTGCTTGATCCGCAGTGAAACGCTTACAATTCAAGGATGGATGGGTGGATAAAAGTTTCCATTCCGTATCCGAAAACCAGTTGCGAGGTCCTGGGACAGTCTTTAGATATGTCATACGGAATCTATACAACAAGTATAACCTTGTAAAAAATGCCTATGTACTGAATAGCATGAATATTATGTGTGATTAATGAATCATCATGACATTCTGGTATCTGTAGTGACCACAATAAGATCATAATGGATCATGAACTCTCTGCAACCATAAGCTAATTTATACGCTACAAATATTGACTGTTCATTAACAAAACTCCCTATTATTATTATTATTATTATTATTATTATTATTATTATTATTATTATTATTATTATTATTATTATTATTATTATTGTACCGGTTGGTCAACCTATACGCCGCACATTTGAATTTTCCGCCTTAAAGTACTCCTCTACAGCTGAAACTCTGAACTTTAAAACTGAATTAATTCAACCGTTTATCAGAAGATGTCACTGTGTTAATTTCGAATTGTTTTTGTTTACTAATTATCAAGAAGTATGAACATTCTCTCACAGATGTCTCTACCAAAAACTATGATCATGCACCCCGGTGTGAAGTGAAGGAACTTTTCTTGAAGATATATACACCCAGCCCCCGTGCCAGCGAAATTAACCAATTATGGTTAAAATTCCCGACCCTGCCGGGAATTGAACCCGGGACCCCTGTGACCAAAGGCCAGCAGGCTAACCATTTAGCCATGGAGCCGGACAGATCGCCCAAACGAGATCCAGCTATACTGTTTCATCTGGTAGAGTAAAACGGAACATAGTAAATGATGCACAGGCAGCCAAGATGGCCTCACACAAAAATACCTGCATACGGCAACTGAGGCCATATAATGATGATAATAATAATAATAATAATAATAATAATAATAATAATAATAATAATAATAATAATAATAATAATAATAATTGTTACCGTGTTTTGGTGGATCAGCAGAGCTGAAAGAAGGTGCGGGCTGGAATGGGTCTAACTACAAGTCCGAGAGATGAATTAAAATTTCAATAAAGGTTTTATTTTCAAAACTTAACAATTTTCACATAAAAATTTCAGATTTTAGCAAATAACAGCAAGTCAAATCAGGTACAAGACCAAGAAAGCCGAGATTTAGAGAGACCTTAACAATCTGGGCCACAAGCCCTAATTTTTACAATTCCTTGAGCTCTCCGCTCACAACCACAAATTACCAAAGGGCAGAAAACCCCTCATTACATGGAGCACTTGCTCCCAACTTTTAACCTCAAGCCTTCCAGAGACACTATTCAAAAACAAGAAAGAGCTGACCCGCTTTCAATCTTTCAAGCCTATTAAAGGCAATACAATGCTTTACAATCACTTGCCATGGAGGCGCAACTTACAAGAATTAAACAGGGGTATCTCGTACCCAGCCTACAGGGCCTTAACCCTTTGTTGCCTGAATAGTGAAAAATAATAAGTATACTTGATTTTTTCGCCTTATTCTAATGGAATATGTTCAAATAGTAAATGCTAATACTTTCAAAACATAATTTTAATTTTTGGTACGTTTTTGGAGCCTGGTACTTTTAAGTACCGTCAGGCATATAGGAGGCTTCATATTCGGGTAGATACGAATGTTCACATTTTGGAATTATATCGCATTTATTGTGTCAAAATATTAGTAGAACGTGTTTTACATACGTAAAACTATTACAAAAATGTAAAAGTAAAATTCAAAGCAAATATGTGTAATAAGAGTGAAGTTTCATAATATTATTGTTCATATGTAGAACATCTTGCATACATCCTATACAACTGACACATTATGATACTCTGTAAAGCAGTTCTTTTTTCATTGCAGCAAAGGAAAACACTACATGTAGTACACTTGGAATGTGGTCTTGACTGCATCTTCTTTCTCGAACACACCTCACATCGACCACGGTCTTTTACAAAAACAACAAAATGATTTCCACGATTACTTAGTCTGACATCACTGGGCACAGAATATTCTGTTTTCCTCCTTTTTGGTAGACAAGTTTGCTCTGGTGACTTTGGTGACCTCATATCACGTGAAAGTTTTCCTGGAAAAGGAATTTCTTTCTGGCTCATTACGCCGGAATGCCATTAGAGGGACTTTATCATGCAGATTACAGTATATGATGTAGGCATTGACAAATGCTATCTCAATCAATCCCCAAAATAATCTATGCCACCATTTTTTGGATCGACGGTCTAAACCATATACGCCTCGAAGTCTGTCAGCATGGTCCACTCCACCTATGTGTGCATTGTAGTCTTGCACAACAACCGGGCAATCAACAGTAACATCACTTCCATCCTTCTGTTTCCTAGAAACAGTTGTGGCTTCTGTTCCATGGAAATTAGATGCTAAGCATACACCTTTACTGTGTTTCCATAGAAAAACACTGATGTCCGTCGGAGAAATTCTATCGTCAGAACACCCCTTTTTCATTTCTTTTTCAGGAATACAATTCTGTGGGATTCCCTTTCTAGCCATTCTAATGGTTTCACATGCTAGATTATTTTCTTCTTTCAACCTTTCAAGAAGTGGGAGAGAAGTAAAATAGTTATCAAAGTACAATATTCTGTGTTGTCCCCAGAATGGCTTTGATAGGCTCAGCACAACTCTTTCCCCAAGCCCATAATTCTGGAATTCTTGTTTTAGGGACTGGTTCTTCCCTTGATTGATGTCAAATTTCCGAATGATCTGCAATGCACCACAGTTTATAACCCCTTTTTATTGGTTTCATAGGATTGTACTGCTTGATACTACTCCTTCCCTTGAACAAAATCATTGACTCATCGATGATCTCATCATCAGTCAACCTGGCTGCTTCGTCACACATATTGTAAACCTATAATGTAATAGATTACTTTTATTTGAGATGCGGTATGTCTTAATATTTGGAGAAATATTTTGAAATTATTGAAGAAAACTTCATAAATGCTGAATATTTTACATCAGTAAAGCATTACTTTCGGTTTTGGATATGACTAACATGAGACCCTCCATATGGCCTGACGGTACTTCTAAGTACCTCGCCATTTACTAGCTATATATCCACACCAATTGCAAATTTCATCAATTTGAGTATTTTACTCCATTAGAGAAGCATACTTACATGCACTAAGATCACTTGCAGGTCGAATGTAACAAGAGGAGCTAAGAAATAATCAATCGACATGTCATGTGTTTACAGTGGAAACACTATGACTATACTCCTAAGAATAAAATGATCTCCCGCGTTTTTCATCAATACCAACATCAAAAATGAAATATCTCTGTTTCAAGAATTAGTTCCTTGAAAGTACCATGAGGAAAATACAAGGGTAGGATTTACTGAATAATTCCAAAGCCATGAAATATGAGGTGGTACTTTAAAGTACCGTCAGGCAACAAAGGGTTAAAGGAAAAATAATTTAATTAAATAGCCCAAAATACCAATGTGAATGGAGGCGTGTACTTGCACTCCTACATGAACACGTGTTAAAACCTAAGGGGCACTAGGCTGATTAAACAGGGGCTAATCCCACACTAGGGAGGTGACTCGTATAAGAAAATTTTAATACATTAAGAGTAGAAAATCGGTTATGAAAACGTAGTCACCTCAAGTCAAAATGAAGATGTCACTGTGTTAATTTCGAATTGTTTTTGTTTACTAATTATCAAGAAGTGTGGGCATTCTCTCACAGATGTCTCTACCAAAAACTATGACCATCAATTCATCCTCATCACAACGCGCAGGTCGCCTACGGGAGTCAAATCAAAAAGACCTGCTTCTGGCGAGCCGAACATGTCCTTGGACACTCCCGGCACTAAAAGCCATACGCCATTTCATTTTTTCATTATTGATTTTTAAAATTAGTTTTATTGAACAAATAAGAAATGTGTCACAAGAGATCGTACGGTATGGAGTGTCGAATTGACATTTTTCCGCCCTGTAGAAATGCGACCACCTCTGCAATCTTAGAATCCAGAGGCCGACACTCTGGCACTGATCCAAAGGCGGAGTTCTTCTGCGTCTTCCCAACTTCCTGTGGTATAATATCTTCATCTCTCTCGCTCTTGTCAACGCATAGAGATGACAATGTCTAGGATTGATTGATTTATTTTCCCCAAATTTATTATTTAACTACTGCCTTTCCAACATCCGATTTAACAGAATGTTATCTGATCTGAACTGATTTTCTATGCTACTTAGAATCAGTATGTCAACACAAATACTAATATTATAATTATGTTTTCCTGCAGGAAATCAATGCAATTCTTCACTATCCCAGGGATATTTTAATAGTGTCCTACACCACAATAAATGTTATAAATTTAGAACCTTTCTGGCCTTAAAAAGAAACATGATTTGTTATTAGAAAATAATTCATATCATACTTCTTAATGTCTGACGGTCAAAGTCAAAGACAACTGATAGATCAATGAAAGTAACAAATTTGTTCTAGCCCATACCACGAGACACAGTGCACTGTAAACACTAGGTTTCACCAACAAGGAGGATGTATTGTCACGTCGAAAACACAAAATTGGAACAAGTGGATCATTTCAAATATTAGGATGTATATGCTTCTAGGTACGTGAAATTGAATCAAGGTTTAGCAAAGCTAATGCAGTAAGCTCGCAGTTGTCATCACCGGCATTCTGTAGGAAAGAGGTCACCTCTCGGACGAAACTATCCTTACAGCACATAGGTCCGTTTTGCAGTACAGGAGTGAAAGCTGGGAAGACTAATGATAACTTATTCATAAGTAGGTGGTAATATACATGAAATCAGTGAGAATGATTGCTGGTACAAACAAGTGTGAAAAACCGTGCTCGATAGCTGCAGTTGCTTAAGTGCGGCCAGTATCCAGTATTCGGGAGATAGTGGGTTGGAACCTCACTGTCGGGAGTCCTGAAAATAATTTTCCGTTGTTTCCCATTTTTACACCAGGCAAATACTGTACCTTAATTAAGGCCACGGCTGCTCCCATCCCACTCCTAGCCCTTCCCTGTCCCATCGTCGCCATAAGACCTATCCGTGTCGGTGATAAGTAAAGCAACTTGTAAATAAAATGTGAAAAATAATCGGAGGTTACTCGGAATGAAGAGATGAAGACTAAGTTATAAATGAACTCGAAGCGTGTATTCATAAACCGACTTCGGTTGTGGGTTCATGTACAGCTTATGGAGAGAGGTAGGTTACCTGGGAGAATGACGGATTTGGCCATGTAGAATAAGAAACGTAGAGGAAGACCGAACGACGATAGGTAGATTCTTTTTTTATTGGTTTAATGATTAGATTTATGGAACTAAACGTCCGACTCCTTGGATGAATTGTCAGCGTTGAGGCCTTCGTTTCAGAGGGTCCCGTATTCGATTCCCGGTCGGGTCTTGGATTTTAATCCGGTGTGATTAATTCTTCTGGCTCGGGGACTGGGTGTTTTGGTTCGTTCCAACACTCTCCTCTTCATATTCAGACAACACGCCACATTACCAATCACCGCACAAAGAAGCAATAGTGATTACATCCCTCTACATAGGGTTTACGTCAGGAAGGGAATTCGGACGTAAAACAGGGCCAAATCCACATGTGCGACACAGTTCGCACCCGCGACCCCAAAATGTGTGGGGAAAGTAGTAGGAGAAGAGGAAGAAGAATATTTGTGGAACAAACCGAAGCTACAGACAGGATTGTGCTGGTGCCTAGTTAATTCACAGACACTACAATGAAGGTGATGGTGATGATGATAGAATACCTTTATACGTAAAAAGGAAGTCTGCATTGAGATATAATTCTTTTCTGGCCCAAATGACCGAAGCAGTTTATCAAGAGAAGCTCGGAAGTGACACACAGACCAACGACAAATCTCTGGCCACTCTTTCAACTGGCATGTAATCCAATTTGAGGGCCACCTGCCCCGCTGTCGCCTACACATTGTGTTCTGAGACTTTCATATTCCCATCTCACAGCACTTCCTCACAGCTATTGTGTTCACCTTCTATTGTCCTCAAAAACACGTCTTGTGACATCGCGAAATAAGATAGAGCGAGCATCAGGACGATCAGGCAGGCTTAACTGGACAAATACTGTCTTGTGGGAACCGGAAGACCAACTCGTAAGCCATCTCAACTTCCTATCGTCCAATGCAGTGTACTCCAACGAGCTGCCCGATAATCTCAGCCAGCAATTCATTATGGACTAACGGAACTAATAATAATAATAATAATAATAATAATAATAATAATAATAATAATAATAATAATAATAGAAATCTTCCGGGCTATTATGCCGTGGTCCACTCCTCTCGCTTCTCCCAGACGTTTCGACTACCGCAGCAGTCTAGGAGAAGCGAGAGGAGTGGACCACGGCATAATAGCCCGGAAGATTTTTATTACATTGACACCGGCCGTGAAAGCCTACATACTTTAATAATAATAATAATAATAATAATAATAATAATAATAATAATAATAATAATAATAATAATAATAATAATCGACGGTGATTTTCTAAATTCAATTATTCAATTTATAACGAGGAATGAGATAAGATTTTTACAGAGGTAAAATGTGTGAATAGGGGAACAGATGGATAGATAATAAGATAGATTATACAGGATTATAAACATATTGATTGATTGATTGATTGATTGATTGATTGATTGATTGATTGATTGATTGATTGATTGATTGATTGATTGATTGATTGATTGATTGATTGATTGATTGATTGATTGATTGATTGATTGATTGATTGATTGATTGATTGATTGATTGATTGATTGATTGATTGATTGATTGATTGATTGATTGATTGATTGATTGATTGATTGATTGATTGATTGATTGATTGATTGATTGATTGATTGATTGATTGATGTTATGAATAGCCCTATAACTTACAAATCAGAGGTACTACTTTCGTGTGGCTATTCCTAGCCGAGTGCAGCCCTTGTAAGGCAGACCCTCCGATGACAGTGGGCGGCATCTGCCATGTGTAGGTAACTGCGTGTTATTGTGGTGGAGGATAGTGTTATGTGTGGTGTGTGAGTTGCAGGGATGTTGGGGACAGCACAAACACCCAGCCCCTGGGCCATTGGAATTAACCAATTAAGGTTAAAATCCCCGACCCGGCCGGGAATCGAACCCGGGACCCTCTGAACCGAACGAGTCGGACACAAATCAGAGGTGCAAACTCTGGTTGTTTGAGAGTATCAGGTAAAGCAGGCAATATGGAATAATTAGAGATTAGACAAGTCCTAAACCGTCTATCACGTTTGCAGTTTACGCCTCAGTATTTCTTTACTTCACAGTCTCTGCCTATGAGTGGCCCTTGTCTATTTCATCTATGTTGTGTAGGGTTGTTAACAATAATACATTTTTTGATGATAAATGAATCCATCTCTTTTCAATTTCGGCTGAGTTAATTTATGTTCCATTCTTCAGTCTGCCAAAACTAATTTTGAATAAATACATTCATAAATAACTTTCGTTATTTTTCTTTTTCAGGTATAATTCTGTTGACATATGTTTTCTACTTTTCGGTTTTTATAAATTTACTTATTCGAAATTAGTTTTGCCAGACTGAAGAATCTAACAATGATTTTTAAAAGCTTCAATGTTCGTGATCTTACAGTAGTTGCTTATATATTTCGATGTTACGATCTTCGCGGTCACCAGTCTATGTGTATGGAAAATCTTCCCAATAATCTACCCTTTTCTGATGTGTATAAATCCGTAATTCGGACAGAAAAACATAAAATATGAAGTAGAAAATGTTCTGTTCAGTTGACACGGGTTTGCTTCCTGCTTCGGCTACAATTTGATGACTAGTTCGAGGATGTGTAAACAATCTGCACCCAGCCTTCCGAACAGAACAGCTGGTATTAGAAAGAAGTTTGTAAAAATTCCTCTCTCGGGCAGCTTTGAAATATTTTTACCGTGGTTTCACACTTGAGTTATTGATAATTGTCTGAACAGTCCCGAACACGATCGCTTACTTCCCACTCCTAGCTCTAATTAATTTCGTATGCTCGCAAATGCATAAATCTTACTGTAATTACACATAAGTCATCGAACATATTTCAAACGAATAACACAACCACATTAACTATGTAATGTTCAGACTAATACAAGTATGTTACGTCGTAACAGTCTCAACTTACTCTTAGTTTAATTCATACTCGTTTAACTGTTTTTACTCTTTCATTTTTTGTTTTTACATACCATGTAATAATGTAGCCTATAGTAAATGATTTAAAAATAATGTATTGAAAAGTAATATTAATTCATGAATTCCTAGTCGGAATCCTGTATATTCACCACATCGTTGAAACCATGATAGTTAAACGTGTGGAACTAAACATTTCACGTAAAATTTGAAAACCACGTTACTGACGATATCACGATACAAAAAGGTGTGAGACAAGGTTCCATTCCCTCCCCAGTCCCTTTCACTTATACTCTAAAGCCATTTTTCTAATGGATCTTGAAGAAAGATCGTGACGGGTAGCAAATAAACACAATGCGCTGTATAGATGATACCTCGAAACTTCCTGGTGGTTTAGAAGATCGCCAATTCCTTCTGAACAGCATCAACGGAGTAAGCAAGGAGTATGTCGTAAGGTAGACATTAAGAAAACAATATTCATGGCATTCAGCAAGCAGAAAGTCACCAATACTGTAATTACATTGGACGGAAAATGCAACTAAAAGATGTCACAATTCCAGTACCTGAGTGCTGGTTAACTCAGCAACAAGAACCGGCATTGCTAGGAGTATGTTTATGAAATTAAGCCATCCTTTGTGCAACCTTCACATCCGATTAGGAACTCGTTGCGTGTGGAGAAGGGTTATGTTTTACCAGTACTGATTTATTGTGTCGGAGATTGGACACTACAGGCTTCATCAATAAACCGACTTCAGGCCTATGAAATGTGGACGTATCGCAAAATGTTCAAGAACCCATTGGTAAACTACGTCACACCAATGAGGATGTATTTCGTCCATTAAAAATCTCTTAAGTCCTTAATCCTCGCAAAACGAAGAAAAGCAGCTAATTTCATTCACATCTTCCGTAATGAATTATACAGCCTTAAACAACTTTCCATAGAAGGCAAGAGAGAAGGGAGACTTGGGCGTGGACGGGGAAGATTATACTTTACGCAGAATCTCCAACAGTGGTCCGGCATCCACAGTACGACTACTCTGATACACTAAACACAGGTTAGGGAAACATACACCCTGATGGTCGCTGAAGAAGAAGAAGAAGAAGAAGAAGAAAAGTAGCATTAATTCATGACTTCGTAATCGAAATTTCATACACTCACCACGTTGTTAAAAATTATCTTGAAACATATAGAAAAGTAAATGTAAAAATTATGAAATGCATATAAATATGGTGGATAGTTCCAAATGAAGTGGTGTACAGAAAACTGGAGCCCATCACAGATACTATACGGAAGAAGAGAATTTCTTTTATCGGTCACATTATTGTAAGAGAAAACCAGATTACCAAGAAAAATTATGGAGAAACTCTGGAATCTGAAGCACCAAGTACGATAGATTAAGAAAATTAGAGAGGATATGGAGGAACTAGAAGTAACTCTGGACGATTTGTGAAACAAAACAGAAAACATAAAATATAAAATGTAAACCAAAATCAGACAAACGACATATAATGAGAAGGGTATTTACAAATTAGGTACAACGGAAAAGATCAGAACGAATGAAAATCTACTGGAAAATTTGGAAAGAAAACTTATCAAAGAGAATGATCACAAAATGATTGAATGAAATTGTCCAATGAGGTCATAAAAGCAGAAGTAGGAAAATATGGAACTAACAAAGACCACAGAGCATGAATAGGAATACTGTGTTATACTTCAATTGTCTGTATTAAACCTTCCGAAGAATCGAAGTAAATCTAAGTTACATGGTATGTAGAACTTTTTGAATTAGTTCAAGCTTTCATTGTAATACAGATACAGCTCAGTCATCATAGTAAATCATAAGAAATAGGCGGGAATAACGTAAGTGCAAATATATAAAAGAAAAGAAAAGAAAGAAAATACTTGAGGCTACTTTAGTCTATATTCTATATCATATGTGACGCAATGGATAGCTTGAGAAAATTGAAGAAGAGAGTATAGCGTAGCATTTTCTAAGACTAAAACATTTTAGCAATTGTGATAAAAAAGTTCGTTAGTTCAAACTGGAGTTATTCCAAAGTTTCTCCGAAAGTCTAGTTATTTTCTAAGGACGGGAGTAAATAAAAAATTTAACCTCTAAAAATTGCTAAGGAATTGTTTAGCTTGAGGTGGGGTATGCTAACTTTCTAGTTAATTGTCACTTTTGTTTCAGCCATGGTGCAGTTTATGGTGTACGGAAGTGGAAAGTGTAGGAATACTCTGTGCGCAGCCTTGAATATAAAATAACAATAACTGAGATTTGAGAATGAAAGTGTTGACTTTCTGGCAATAGAATTTCTCGTAGAAAATGATACCCGAGGCACCACTCTATTTTCGAGAAAACGGATGGAGATATTTTTGTGATGTGCGGCTTATCAGTCAGGGGTAGCTCAAGATATTGGTGTTCACAGATCGACTATGACTTTATGTTCTGAAATTAGCCTGATGAATAGTGATCTATCCAGTATTTCATCTTCATCGTTTGGCAATATTACTTAAATCTGCTACATTTGTTGTTGTTGGAAAACCTTGCTTTACGTATCACCGATATAGACAGGTCTTACGGAGACGATGGGATAGGGAAGGGCTAGGAGTGGAAAGGAATCGGACGTGGCCTTAGGTAATGTACAGCCCCAGCATTTCCCTGGTGTGAAGATGTGAAATCACGGAAAGCCATCTTCAGGGCTAGCGACAGTGGGGTTCGAACCCACTATCTCCCGAATGCAAGTTCACAGCTGCGCTGCCACAAATACAGTTGAACAAATGTTAGTGAACCTGTCAATTCTTTAATCCGGATGAGGGATCGTGACCCACAGGAACTAGTGAAAACGTAGCAATTGCTAAGCTTAGCTTAGCATCTGATACCTCTAGAAGATCCACCTTAGTCGCGGTTAGTTATATTTAGCACTTATTTATTCAGCTGGATTTGAGCTTAAAATATGGGTCAGATTTTTGTTCACTTCACCCAAGGTTATACTAGGGCATTTTGTAAATACTAATACTTTGAGTGACAAATATATAATACGTGGCATTGCTGGGTTGAATAATCAATAACACGAAAGCATTTAAATTCTATTTTCTATTATTGTTTTAATGTTAAACTAAAATGGAAATCAACAAGTTTTCAGATAAGAGTAATTAATAAAACTTCAGTGCTTTTCCTTAGAATTGCCTTCGGCAAGACATTTTTCCTCTAGCAACATACATAGCAACATTATGTGGCACAACCATAACGGAAAGTCACGAGGGAACATCAAACTTAATGAGGCAATAAGCGGAACGTTCTTTATCACAAACATCTTCGTTGGAGAAGAGAAACTGAACAAAGGAAAAGAGTAGACAGTCCATTTCAAATGAAATGCATTTATTGATCTAGATATCCATGTGTGCTTTGAATAATAAAGTTCATCTGGTAATGTTGTTGTAATTATAGATACAGATGTCACAGTACATGGTTACCTTTAATTTACTGAAGGATGATCCTATAATAAAGGTAAACAATTATCAATATGCATTTTTCCAAGTCTACTGGGTAGCCCCTAGTTAGAGAAAGATAAGCGACATTTGTCGTTAAAAATATTAAAAGTTGATGGTTGGGAAAATTCAAACAATGTTTTCCATGAAGGCCAAGTAGGCAATTCAGATGTAAAAAGAAAGAATATTGAAAACATTTCCTGTCAGTGGAAATGAAATTTGGTACATAACACAAGTTTTTATAAATTCAAGTTACAATTTCATAATATAACATTTTTCCATACGGCGCATATTTAATGAGATATTAACAATTTTATATTTCAGCCCATCTCATAACCCCTACCTTGTCGATGGATTTCTTATTATCTTTGATCTATATTTTAAGCAGGACATTACTTGGTTTGAATATCATTTCACTGAATTATATTCGAATGCAATTTACGTAATGCTCGAACGCACAGAAAAAATTGAACTAATCTCTATTTTTATTCATTTGATGAGAAACGCACATATAAACGATTGAGATAAATGGGAAGGCCAAACGTTACTTTTATTTAAGAAAGTCGCCCCCACGTTGCGTCGCTTGTTCGTGCAAAATTTGAGAAGTATGGCTAGGAAGTGCTCAGTCATACATCGTACAGTCTGACTTTCACCTCTTAGGACCACTGAAGAAATTCCTAGAAGGTCTATGTTTCAGTCCAGGTAAAGAATTGGCATCGGTCGCGAGTAGGTAGCTATACTGTTGATTGAGTATATTAAAAGTGGAGTCAAGACGGGAAAATGCCTTAACAGATTTAGTACATATGTTGAAAATTAAGTAAAACCAGTAGGTTTTTTTTTTACACTTTTAGATTTTTCTGCTGATTAAATATTTCGTAAACATGTTGTGCATTACTTTTAGATACTCCCTCGTGTATATATATGCACATAATCATAACATAAATTTATAAAAGTGTATTTCTAAACTTACGTTACAAAAAACAAAACATTGTAGGAGCTGTAATTGAAACAAAATAAACATGTTTTACTAAGAGAATGAATGTATGCTTACTTGACTGGAAGCATTGCTTCTTGCCGCAGTGGGGTTACCTACGGTTAAAGCAAAGTGCGACTAAGAAGAGTTAAACCGTCCTGCTTCTAATGTGCAAGGGAATTCAGCGAGGTGGTCACGGTGGTGGGCGTCCCCTCCCTCCCAAGAGGTCTGGCTTACTACCACAAACCGCCAGGGAAAGGAAGACAGTTCTTAACTGAAAGTCAATTAATTAAAGGCGCTCAGGAAGCGTTGAGGAGGAGTATAAACAGTTGTACGGATACTTTGCAGTATGGTACGTATTAAGTACATTTTATACTAACAAAAATAATTCAATATGTTCAGGCAATTGTGACATGGACTCAAGAAACAGGTGGGTGCGACTTGCACAATGTAGGTCTTTCTCGAAATCAGTTCAGAGTGATTATGATGATGATAATGATGATGAAAAAGTAGAAGAAGAAGTAAGGAGAGGGTAAAACACGGTGTCGGCAAGTAGCCTACTCCTGTCGAATAACACCATAGATCTGCTCAAGATTTAACGTCCCCATACGAGGGACGAATCATAATCAAAAGCGTCATATGCCCTCACTCAATATAAAATCCGGCTCCATGGCTAAATGGTTAGGGTTCTGGCCTTTGGTCACAGGGTTTCCGGGTTTGATTCCCGGCAGGGTCGGGAATTTTAACCATGATTGGTTAATTTCGCTGGCACGGGGCTGGATGTATGTGTCGTCTTCATTATCATTTCATCCTTATCACGACGCGCAGGTCGCCTACGGGAGTCAAATCAAAATGCCTGCATCTGGCGAGGCGGATTTATCCTTGGACACTCCCGGCACTAAGAGCCATGCGCCATTTTAATTCATTACTCAATATAAACACCGTGGAGAGATTTGTAATTGAATCCAGGATTTTTGGGCACGTAACCAAGTAATTATAAAGTATATACCACCACCTCTCCTACCCAGCTGGCCAAACTTCTGAAGGTGATATTTTTTCACCAATGGGACACTAACTTTTTCTCCTTCTTCTATATGCCTTGCCCAGTCTCCCAGACGTTGGCGATCAGTATGGACAGTGTCCTTCGATCTTCAGAAACACGGTAGAGTTGTCTGACTGTTCGTATTCTAGTCCAGTCCTGAATGTTCTTGAGACATGACGTTCTTTTACTGCCAAGGAACTCTAACTAGTTAGCCTAATAAGATACTAGTAAGTCATTGCACCGCTCAATGGGAATATTTATCTGTGAATTTCTACGCAGTTGCATTGCAGTTATTGTACTAAATTAGAGGGCTATGCAAGAGAAAGATGATGATGATGATGATGATATTTTTTGTTTAAAGGGGCCTAAAAACTAGGTCATAGGCACCTAACGGTACGAGGTGCAACGAAATGAAACGATAATTAAAACTTCAAACTGTATCCACTGACTAAAATCTAAAACTAATGATGATCAAAAAGTGACCATGAAACGATCAGTGGATCCAGTACACGCTACCTTCTTTTTTGAGGGGTCCAAAATCCAGGTCACCGGCTCCTCATAATAGTACTAATCACTGGTAAAGCAGAACCACGGTGTTCCTCACATAGTGAGACTAATCACGAGCGCCGGTATTCCCGTGGTCTTCCTCACTTAGTGGTACTAATCAGAAGCAACGTAGACCCGTGGTGTTCTTCTTATAGTGGTACTACTCATAGGTAATGCACACTCATTCTGAACACAGCGGTACCGACACATTCCAGTTCAGCGTACGGCACCTGTTCATGGATATTAGTCCTCACAGGCGAGTGACCCCCTTCCTCCGCCACCTTGGTGGGATTCACATGATGGTACTAACCACAGGCAACACGCAGACCCCTGGTGTTCCTCACATAAGGGTACTACTCCTACGTAATATAAATCCATGGTGTTC
Organism: Anabrus simplex; assembly: GCF_040414725.1. Taxonomy (NCBI): domain Eukaryota; kingdom Metazoa; phylum Arthropoda; class Insecta; order Orthoptera; family Tettigoniidae; genus Anabrus; species Anabrus simplex. Next base: position 48,413,256 of record NC_090273.1, on the reverse strand, counting down.
TTCACATAGCGGTACTAGTAACGTCGACCCATGGTGTTCCTCATGTAATGGAACTAATCACAAGTAGTCTCATGGTTTTAATTTCATCACCCCTTGGTCATCCCCTTTAGTCGTCTCTTACGACAGGCAGGGGATACCGTGGGTGTATTATTCGTCTGCGTCCCCACCCATAGGGGGTAATCCACGAACGAGCGAGGCAAAACTGCAGTTGGTTTCCTTTCCTTTTCAGTATTTGTATAGAACAGGCGGTAAATGAAATCAGAGAAAAATTTGGAAAAAGTGGCTGCGTGGTTTGGCTCACTAGCTGTCTGCTTGCATTCGGGAGATAGTGAGTTCGAACCCCACTGTCGGCTGCCCTGAAGATGGTTTTTCGCAGTTTTCCACTTTCACACCAGGCAAGGTGCTTCCTTCCGGATCCTAATCCAAGGAGAGGAAATCAAACCTCTTGACATTGGTCGATAGTATTGCTACTTTATCTGAGTCTGTAGAAAATCAGGATAAATTGCTGAATGGACATAGTCTTGGAGAAGAAGTGCGGGATGAAAATTAATAAATCCCAAACAAAAGTGCCTACAACGGGCGACTAGCACGCTCCCTGATCATCTGTAACTCAGATCCCTGTCAACAAAACAAGAATGACCAAGGCCACATAAGCTCAGTCGCTAGAGTAAAGCAAAGCCACCTCCGTACAGGCCATGAAGGCCCTTGGAGGAGTGGAAGGTAAAGGCTTCCACCATTGTTAACCTCGGCAAGTGATGGGGTAGAGTGGTTACCTCTACGCCCGACCACCTTTGCCCCCAGGAATTAACCTGGTACTCATTTTTGGTGTAGGCTGAGTGAACCTCAGGGCCATATGCACCTTCGGAAGTGGAAACCGGGGGATTCGAACCCACGTCCTTCTTGGTGAACCGAGCACGCCTTTACCGCCTCGGCCAGGCAGCCTCTCAATCGCTAGAGTATTGAACAGAAATCCGAACTGTTGGTTATGAATGTTTTGTACCTAACGCCTCTTCGGTATGTAGGCCTACTATACGTACTCGACACAATCTAATACACCAAAAGACTATTTCAAATATATCCTGCCTTAGTGTGTTCAGCGCTGGAGATGTATACGCCCACGGGAGAATCCACCCTGAAAGCGGAAGTTCTAAAAGTTGTAGTGTTCCTTCAATTAGCCTGCAGGTCGGAACAGTGATTGTGAGAAGCAACAGCGGCAAGCAGCAGGAGACAAAACGCATGTAGAAGCGAATTGCGATGTCTGTCTCGACTTGAACCCTCCCTCACTTCGGATTGATGTGTAGGTGCTCCGGGAATAAAAAGCGAATCAGACACGTAGAATATTCAATAGCGAGCTTGCGAGCGGCTGACAGCGAGGGGGATAGTCACGTCCACAGGCAACTGGCTCCCAAGAGAGCGCTCCATCACTGTAGAAAACAAAAAGTCAGAGAAATAAAAAGTTAAGAGATAGAGGTAACGCGAGCCAATTTTTAATCCTTCAAAGCTAGCCGAAGTCAGGAGGGCAAATTCTACGCTTTGTGACATATCAAACAGAATATCACTGATAAATGTAAACATTCTAAGCCAATGGATTTTAGTATTCATTTCAAAACACATGAGTAAATAACTAATCAAAACGTCGATTAAGAATCCACATTTTTTCAGTGATCTATAGTTATACTTTAAATTAAATAACTTGTGTTTTCTTGGTGATCAACATCGGTGCTCAAATTAAGAGGAGATTTGTAATAACCCACTCACATTGTGTGTCCATTATAACGTACGCCACTTTACGTATTTCTTCTTAATGCGTTGCCTGAGTTTACAATTTTTGCAATGTTTTGTCTATATTCATGGACTTATTTGCTTCATATTTTGCTAATAAATAGTTATCCATCACTACTTAACAGAATTAGAAGAATACATTTGCCAAAAAATTTAGGAACTCGCTGTCATTTGAACAAAGACGACCCTGTCACTATATTGTTAAATGAAATAACAATAATTTAAACTTTTAATTAACAATGGAAAATTAGTATTTCTTTGTCCCAAACTAGGCGATTCAATGACGATGGTTACTCCTAGAAAATGTTATAGATTTTTAAGCAAACGATATTTTTTGACTTTTTTGGAACTAACTAACTAACTAACTAACTAACTAACTAACTAACTAACTAACTAACTAACTAACTAACTAACTAACTAACTAACTAACTAACTAACTAACTAACTAACTAACTAACTAACTAACTAACTAACTAACTAACTAACTAACTAACTAACTAACTAACTAACTAACTAACTAACTAACTAACTAACTAACTAACTAACTAACTAACTAACTAACTAACTAACTAACTAACTAACTAACTAACTAACTAACTAACTAACTAACTAACTAACTAACTAACTAACTAACTAACTAACTAACTAACTAACTAACTAACTAACTAACTAACTAACTAACTAACTAACTAACTAACTAACTAACTAACTAACTAACTAACTAACTAACTAACTAACTAACTAACTAACTAACTAACTAACTAACTAACTAACTAACTAACTAACTAACTAACTAACTAACTAACTAACTAACTAACTAACTAACTAACTAACTAACTAACTAACTAACTAACTAACTAACTAACTAACTAACTAACTAACTAACTAACTAACTAACTAACTAACTAACTAACTAACTAACTAACTAACTAACTAACTAACTAACTAACTAACTAACTAACTAACTAACTAACTAACTAACTAACTAACTAACTAACTAACTAACTAACTAACTAACTAACTAACTAACTAACTAACTAACTAACTAACTAACTAACTAACTAACTAACTAACTAACTAACTAACTAACTAACTAACTAACTAACTAACTAACTAACTAACTAACTAACTAACTAACTAACTAACTAACTAACTAACTAACTAACTAACTAACTAACTAACTAACTAACTAACTAACTAACTAACTAACTAACTAACTAACTAACTAACTAACTAACTAACTAACTAACTAACTAACTAACTAACTAACTAACTAACTAACTAACTAACTAACTAACTAACTAACTAACTAACTAACTAACTAACTAACTAACTAACTAACTAACTAACTAACTAACTAACTAACTAACTAACTAACTAACTAACTAACTAACTAACTAACTAACTAACTAACTAACTAACTAACTAACTAACTAACTAACTAACTAACTAACTAACTAACTAACTAACTAACTAACTAACTAACTAACTAACTAACTAACTAACTAACTAACTAACTAACTAACTAACTAACTAACTAACTAACTAACTAACTAACTAACTAACTAACTAACTAACTAACTAACTAACTAACTAACTAACTAACTAACTAACTAACTAACTAACTAACTAACTAACTAACTAACTAACTAACTAACTAACTAACTAACTAACTAACTAACTAACTAACTAACTAACTAACTAACTAACTAACTAACTAACTAACTAACTAACTAACTAACTAACTAACTAACTAACTAACTAACTAACTAACTAACTAACTAACTAACTAACTAACTAACTAACTAACTAACTAACTAACTAACTAACTAACTAACTAACTAACTAACTAACTAACTAACTAACTAACTAACTAACTAACTAACTAACTAACTAACTAACTAACTAACTAACTAACTAACTAACTAACTAACTAACTAACTAACTAACTAACTAACTAACTAACTAACTAACTAACTAACTAACTAACTAACTAACTAACTAACTAACTAACTAACTAACTAACTAACTAACTAACTAACTAACTAACTAACTAACTAACTAACTAACTAACTAACTAACTAACTAACTAACTAACTAACTAACTAACTAACTAACTAACTAACTAACTAACTAACTAACTAACTAACTAACTAACTAACTAACTAACTAACTAACTAACTAACTAACTAACTAACTAACTAACTAACTAACTAACTAACTAACTAACTAACTAACTAACTAACTAACTAACTAACTAACTAACTAACTAACTAACTAACTAACTAACTAACTAACTAACTAACTAACTAACTAACTAACTAACTAACTAACTAACTAACTAACTAACTAACTAACTAACTAACTAACTAACTAACTAACTAACTAACTAACTAACTAACTAACTAACTAACTAACTAACTAACTAACTGTGATGCAATTTTGACTTATTGGTGGCCCATATTTCGTCCCCTTAGCAGATTTGGAGTTGTAGAAATTCAGGAATACTATGGACAAGGCCAGAAATTGGTGTATTTATATTAATGAATATATTTTCCTCCTACGGGAAAGTTACAATGAAGATGTTATAACGTAAATTTAGTCAATATATGACAAACATAAACACTACAAAAACTAAAGTAAAAAATATATGTTCGTAAATTTTCTTCCCCCAGCAAATTTATGATTAGTACAATTAATGTTAACATATTTTTCCTCTCTAACTTTACCAAACACTTTCCCTATAATAAAATATTTGAAATCCATTTATGAAAAACATTCTTTTGGTATTCTTTTTAACAGTCTTTCAGCGCTGTTCGTAGGATGTTAAACGCTTTACTTGCACATTTCTAACCCATTATCTTGTCTGTCACTACCTCCTTATACCATTGCTTGCGTTTTCCCACCTGAAAATAATAATAAACTTCATAATAAATAAAATGAAGGGGGACGAAATTACGGACATTCCCTGATTTGTTATATTGGCCGCTACAGTAACTCACGCCAACCACCTCACTGTAGCGATTACATGCCAGGAACAACACCACGCGACTGAAATGCAGTCCAGTATACTTACACATATCAGTGCTCACTCTAGGAATAACAGGCTGAACTAACTCAGCTCAGCATGAAAAATAAATCCTCCTTGCACACGGAAACTAAACGTGGTGCTCACAACCAACTCTCATAACAAGTCAACGGGATGAGGCTACGCGTGGCAAGGAATAAATGTGCCCTAAAATATTTCACAAACGGTCAAAAAATGTCTGAGTTTTGTTGTTGTTGAGAAGAGTGGGGAAGATCATGGCATAAATTGTTTTAATATAACATTCGAATGGAAGCAGGTAATGCAAGCAGAACCTGTCTGACCTACAGAGCGGATTCCGAGGAACGTTGCTGTGCAAACCGCGGAACGCTAGGTATTTCTATACCAAAGTTATATAAAACATATTATACCATATTTTCCCCCCACCGTTGTCTAGGAAAAAACTCCGAAAATACTCAGCCATTTGCGAAATAATTTTTCAAGGCATATTTCACCCTTGCAAATTTTAAATATTGTACGTTATAAACTATCTAGCAATAAATCAAACTGCATCAGTTGTAAAAAAATTCAAAGTATTTTAGAAAGCCTATAACGTAATAGTATACCGACAGAGTAGCCTATATTCAAATCACTGTGTGTCCCTAACATGTCTGGTAAAACTCAAAATAAACAAAATCATGAAAATATGGCTGAACATGAGCGGCAAAAATCAATCACAATCATTTAGATTTTATTTCATAGATTTTTAGATTTTATTATATAAGGATACACGTAGAGAACAGACATATATTCTGAATTTAATACCCTATTTTAATAACATATTATCATCGTTACATATTTGAAGAAAGAGGTATTTCAATGCATGCTTCGTATTTTGTGCGCATTTAATAGGATATGTTCTAAAATATTTTATTTCTAGTCCTGGGAATATAAATAATAATGTCTGAAAGGGTTAAATTATTATTAAGATCAACATGTGCCTTTCACGGTAAATGGCATTATTTACAAGGAAGCAGAGCATCACCGATTTATGCTTCGGAATATTCGTCCCATAAGAAACAACAAGAGCAGAAACCATGCCAGAGATTAAAATACTAGAAAAGAGCTGTGATTTAAATGAACTAATGAGATAAGTAAAGTCCGAGCGATCTTCATAACGTGTGTGTGTGTGTGTGTGTGTGTGTGTGTGTGTGTGTGTGCGCAGAATTAGATGGAATCTCGCTTACGCTGGTTTCGTCATCTTATGAGACGATCTGAAGTCCATATGCCACAGAGAGTTATAGCTATGTCCACTATCTCAGAAAACTAGTATTTGAGTCACTGTGTGGATTCGTGTGATAAGGTCCTCCGTTGATGAAAAAGGAATTTCGTATACCGCACCCTTGAGATTTAAATAATTTTGGTGGGTAAATACCAAATGCGTTACCAGATATCTTATACATCGTACGACATGGAGCGCCGAATGGAATTCCTTCTGTCCTTTAAAAATACCGAACTGAACCCGTGAACCTGGAACCTCGAGTCCAGCAATCAACCACTGATACACAGAGGGATCTGGTATTAAAACGGAGAATAAGTTTAGTTGTGTCACACTTTTCAAAAATAAGGACAGAAAGACCCAGATTTCATCCCTACTTGCAAACATGTTCGAATGAACCTGAAGTAGATATTGTGAAATTTAGCTGAGATCACGTAATTGCGATAAATGTCTCGTACGGTCTGACACTGTGGTGTGAATATATTTCTGTAGGTGAGTCACAGTTTGGGAGCAGCAATGGGAGACCATACACACACCATTATTTCAATCTTAGGATATTCTTCAGTATTTATGCGACACTGGGCTTATGAAGGAAAAGCAATATTCACAAAGGCCTACAAAGGCCTACTGTTCAGCAGTCTATTTTCTCTTACGGCAACTTCAAGTCTCGTACCTCCGTAACATATGACATTTGAAAGTTGTGATTCCTCAAATGTGCAACTATATTTTCAAAGAATTAAAACAAATCCAAAACAAAAGCAATGGAGTGCAGTCGAACGAAATTAGGTGATGCAGGAAATAGTATTAGATTAGGAAATGAGTCTTAAAGGAAGTAGATGTATATTGTTACTTGGGTAGTAAAATAACTACTGATGGTAGAAGTAAGGAGGACATAAAATGCAGACTAGCGCAATGAAGGGAGGCTTTTCTTAAGAAAAATAATTTACTCTCTTCGAACATTGATACAGGTATTAGAAAGATGTTTTTGAAGACTTTCGTCTTGAGCGTGGCATTGTATGGAAGTAGAACATGGACGATAACTAGTCCAGAAAGAAGAAGAATAGAAAGTTTTTAAAATATTAGAGTATGTTACAGAAGAATGCTAAAGGTGAGATGGGTAGATGGGTAGATCGAATTACGAATGAAGAGATACTAAAGCGAATTGGTGAGGGGAGAACAATTTGGCGAAATTTGACCAGAAGAACAGATAGGACACATCTTAAGACACCCAGAATGTGTTCGGTTGGGTTTTGAGGGAAGTGTAGGTGGTAGAAGCGGTAAGGGTAGACCAAGGTATGAATATGAGGAATAGATTATAGTAGATGTAGAATGTAGCAGTTAAGTAGATATGAAAAGATTAGCACAGGATAGGGTATGATGGAGCGCTGCATCAAACAAGTTAATGGACTGATGACTCAAACTACAACAATTTCCAGAGAAAGAGTTCTGAAGAACAGGCATCTTAATCTTGAACCACCTTGTATATTTATGTTTAATAAGGGTTTATAACTAACAGGGCGTAACATACACTGGAAGTGTGTGTGTGTGTGTGTGTGTGTGTGTGTGTGTGTGTGTGAGTGTGTGTGTGTGTAATCTAAGAAACCACTTTTCTATATGCTTATTAATACGTTCTCAGGTGTGATTAGGCAAAAGTCAAACTTTAATATTGGATTTCCATTTCAAGGGGATATTCCCACATGTTATTTTCATTTCGTATATCCAAATATTTTGCCAGCAAATACTGCATCAATATTTAAATTAACTGCATAAAGCTGCATTGCGTTTCTTATGATGAAATTATGAGTACAAAGATATGTTGTAAAGAAAATAATATGGAAGAAATTCATACAATAAACTATGAGCAGACCAGTCCATGATAACGTACACATGGACGCACTCGAAAGCGGGGGCTCTTTTATGACATCGCATTCGTACGGATGAATCACTTTACGATAAAGCTGACTGCATATTTCATCTATAGAGCAGAGTATACAGAATTGTTGCTTCAATTAATCTCTCCACGTGACTACACGCAACACTTTTATTTCATATAGCTCGTTTTTCACGATTAGAACTGAAAGGTGTTTTAGTTATAGGTACTGTGCAAATACAAGGCTGAGAATAACAAGAGCGGCCGTTAAAATTGTCATTCTTTAAATATATATATACATCCATTACAAATGATTTGGTTTTATAATCTCGAACTGGGATTACAACTGTGATTCCTGACAGAAATGTAACTCTTCGACAAAGAAAAAATGTATACTTTATTGATTATGCAATTAGAAGTTACGGTTGAAGTGAATCAAAGATCTGAGTTTCATAAACGTATATTAGGTCAATGATGGTAACCGTAGCAGGCAACTGGCTTTCAGTATGTCGTTTTTCTGACCCACCCTACAATTTGAGTTCAAGAAACCAGAGAGATAGAGGTTCCCCTTTAAATCTGGCTTTCTAAATTTTTGTAAATCGCAAATATTATTTTCATGTACATGTATTTTTTTTTTTGCTAGGGGCTTTACGTCGCACCGACACAGATAGGTCTTATGGCGACGATGGGATAGGAAAGGCCTAGGAGTTGGAAGGAAGCGGCCGTGGCCTTAATTAAGGTACAGCCCCAGCATTTGCCTGGTGTGAAAATGGGAAACCACGGAAAACCATTTTCAGGGCTGCCGATAGTGGGATTCGAACCTACTATCTCCCGGATGCAAGCTCACAGCCGCGCGCCTCTACGCGCACGGCCAACTCGCCCGGTTGTACATGTATTAATCCACAATGGGATAAGAAGTGAACTGAGTGTAAAGGGTCGCTCAGTTTGATCCAATGTCTTGCTCATTGCAAATGTAAAAGGGATGATAAGTCAAGTTGTAAGCTTCATCAAGAGAAAGAGTCCTCTTAGTTTTAATTATTATATTGATAGGAGTGATAGTACCTTACAAAGAGCACAGTAAGTACGTAGGTGTTAACATCAGGAATGATTTTCAATGGAGTAATCCTATTGATGAGGTTGTTAAGAAAGTTTACAGATCTCTTTACACGGTTATGAAAGTATTTGGGGGTTGTATTAAGGATGTAAAGGTGAGGGTGTAGTTAGATTATGCCTCCAATGTATGGAACCCTCACCAGGATTACTTGATAGGAGAACTAGAAGAAATGAAGGGTAAGCAGCACGCTTTGTTCTGGGTGATTTTTGACAAAGGAGTAGTGTTACGAAAATGTTGAAACCTTGGGATGGGAAGACTTTGGAGTAAGAAGAAGAGATGGTCGACTACAGTATGTGGCATGTTCCGAGCTATGAGCGAAGAGTTGGCGGGGAATGACATAAATGAACGAATAATGGAGATTTTAAAAGTAGTAAGATCAAAATACGAAGATAAAGGTGGAATTAAAGAGGAAAAATTAGGGAAAATATTTATTCTTGCTTGTTGTTTAAAGGAGCCTAACATCTAGGTCATCGGCCCGGAAAATATTAATTTATAGCACGAGGAGTAAGGAAAAGGAATACATTATCAAGGGAAAGGTTCGATAAATTTGCAAGTTATTTGAAAATGTTTAACAGAAAGCTGGGTGATAGCACAAAATGTAGACCATTGATGATTGGTTGAAACCTGATTAAATTGGCGATCCTAAAAGAGAATTCTGGGCCTGTGAAAGTTCACACAGCGGTGAAAACCGACCACTTCACTAGACGTCTTTCGACTCTGCACAAACTAAGAAGAACGTCGGCCGTCGTTATAGTGTTGCAAGAAAGAGAATCAGAAGTTAAAGTATAACCGGACATCCCTGAAACTCCAGTAATGATGTCGGACAAATGGAAGGAGTCATATTACGCTCTAGGACACGTTTACACAAAACTAAGCAAAACACAGATTCCAAAGCCATATATTCAACAAAAGAGATTGCAATGGACCAAACAAGGAATGTAAATGTAAGCTTTGAGGATCGCGATGTGGAAAATACCATATATACTTATTACATAGTAACACTTCCTCAAATTTAGAAGTGGCCCAAAAGACAAAATATACTTAATACCAACAAACATAGTGTAATGATAAAATAAATAAGTCTACTGAATTTTAAAGGAAAACACCGACGATGATTTCTTAAAATACTTACTGACAATTTCAAGACAGAAAATACAATGTCAATAATCAGACGTTTTGGCAGGTAGAATGTCTTGCAGGCCTCAACGAATTTTTGAGGTATTGTGCCCCTACTTCTAATTAGCAAGCCTATGATTCGATCCATTTTAGGTTGCATTTTTTCTTGTAGAACGGAACTGTAGGCTCATATATTCCCTTCATCACACGATAAACATCGTCAGATTCACTCGCGGAGGATTCAGAGTGGACGGTTGGATTGATTATATATCCTACATTCTTATCTTTGTAGGCAATTATGTCGATCGTTCGAGTGCTTTCATTATCTGCCAAACCATGGATCTCTTCATGGACGGTGAATCCGGTTCTTATGAAGGCCTGGGCGATGGTGGTTCTTATTTGATGATGCCTAGCGACGCGCAGAGTTTTGGCGTGTTGGCAGGAACCAACGACGTCTGCAAGTGTTTCAATATTGCTGAAGCATCACCTACAATAGTTACTGTCCATGGACCTACCCGGCTGCTACATTCTCCATCATCTTGAGGACCTCTCTAAATTCGCTGTGTTATAAACCTTCGTGGTGGCTGACCCATTTATTAGAAGGTGGATGCTCTTTAAGAAGGATAACTCCTTTACCTTTATGAGGGAGATCGAACCACTTCAAGGTCTCTTAGTATAACCCTGGTCATCCGAGAGTTTAGAAAACCACCTTTAGTAATCATCAGATTGTTGAGATGGGACTGTCTCATTGTCGCCTTATGCTAGATGTGACAATCGTTAATTTGTAATAATATTATACACATTACGTTTCAAAAGACCATATTATTATAACTGTAAAAGAAAAGATGTGTATTCGACACCATAATCAGTAGCATGAAAGCAATTGAAGAGCTCCCCGGAATGAAGATGTAAGCAACAAATCAGTAATTTTTCAAAAGAGAGGAAAACAAATTTTGGAGTTTAATTTCAGGGTATACACTACTTGAACTAATTGCATATGCAAACAATATTTTATAATAATAATAATAATAATAATAATAATAATAATAATAATAATAATAATAATAATAATAATAATAATAATAATAATAATAATAATAATAATGGTTTTACGTCCCACTAACTACTTTTACGGTTTTCGGACCCCGCGGTGTCGGAATTTAGTCCCGCAGGAGTTACTTTACGTGCCAGTAATCTACTTACACGAAGCTGACGTATTTGAGCACCTTCAAATACCACCGACTTAGCCAGGATCGAACCTGCCAAGTTGGGGTCACAAGGTCTGCACCGCAACCGCCTGAGCCACTCAGCCCGGTTATCGAAACAAAATTATACAATTTGTTCAAATTAATATTTCGTTTAGAAATGTTCTGTTTACGTTACTGGTTTGATAAATTAAACCGAGTATACAGCACTTCAAACAAATAGAAGCGCACTTAGTCCTTAAAAAAAAAAACATGCTTGATATGTAACAGACACTTCGGAACTTACCTCACACGCAGCAGAAGTCGCCTATTTCAAGGGATCTTCATCTTTTGTAATGTTCATCCACGTGGTAACCGGACACTAAATTTTGCACTAAGGTGATAGATATATTATTACTTAACTGAAAGTGATTTAATGTGCCTTCTTTTTGTTTAAATACTACCGTTAATAGTTTGTCATAATATTTTTTTATTATCATGCTTTGAATAACCGTCCTAGGGAAAGAATAAATAGTTAAAAATAAATGTAGTTCTACAATATACATTGAAAATCCTGTCTTATCCATCTGAACAGATCAAGACTTGTATTCTACATTTCAACTCAAAATTCTTATTCATTTACTTCATAGTTATTTATTTTATGCTTGAAGAGGGTTTCAAACTAACAGTTCATGTAGAAATAACTGGTCAGCTTGCAAATTCGCAAATGAAAGTCGTAAATTTTCCAACATCCGAAAAAGGTGAAAAACGTTTATAGTATGTTTTTAAATGTTGTGACTCCCTTAGTACTTTGTGGGTGGTGCTCACAACCTTAAAAATAGTGAGAACCATTCGTATACGCAAACAAAGTTGTCAGCATATTCAGGTCACTGTACCTAGACAGGTGAGAAATTATCAGGGAGGGGTGGGGGGGGTGGGGGAGGTGAATAGTACACCACAGAGCAACACGAATATGTCCTATACATATATGTACAACAGCATATTGGGTTACGCGAACTCTGAACAGGAAGTATTAAATAGCCTTACCTGGCACATTCCAGGTCTAGTACTGTAGCTGTCGCCATGCTGGTGTACCAGTAGGGATACTCCATTCTAATATAATCTGTCCTCAAAATGCTCAACATGTGCCTGAATGCACGCCCGCTCATTGATTCTTGCACAGGTTCGAACATTCCAGAGGTATTCCACAGCAACCTCCTTCCACACTATGGCGAAGTACGGTACGCCTGACTCCAACAATATTGATTCTAAATACGAACTACCCCCCCCCCCACGCGCATTCCAGCTAATAACTAAAATAGGGGTAGCTTGTAAACGATCGAAACCGTAGGGCAAATGTTCATAGGGATGTGTTGTGTTATTCCCTCCCACCCCGACCCTCAGCAGGCCTACCTAACAAACATTTTGGAACATCCTGTATAACGGTTTCTATTCACTTAGTATGAGAAGGCTTTTAATCCTCTTAGAGAAATATTGTATTTATAAAGCGCGTACCTCACTTCAGTTGACATGGTGAACCCTGAAAGACAAAGTTTCATTATTGCATACGTCAGTTAAATGTTCTTGGTGTCGACGGTGCAACTTGGCAAGAAACTACTGCACTCTGTATCAATATTGACACAAGAAAAGGGAATAATTCACCATCTCTAGCGCGGAGCACGAAGTCGAATTGACTCAATGTAAAGAGTAATTTTCTTCTCGCTGAAATCATCATTTCTGTTAACTCTCACGATGTTTGCTGTAACTTAAGAGACAAATTCAATAGCCAGATCACTGGACTGAAGAGTTTATTATAAGTCGATTTGTGCTTTAACAGCATGATATAATATTTTTCTCTCTCTTCTTCATTATCATCATCAACACACACCCATCTTGTAATCTTAAGGCCTTTGGACTGACGAGTGGTTGTTTGGAAGTCCAAGACCCATGAGGACTTCAGCTATGATTCTTTTTATTACTCTATATGCACGCGTAGATCTTTCGTACACAACTTTCTGTAAAATATGCTCGAAGACATATTTTACACCTGAACTAATAAGCCAAATTGGAGTGATTAGATTCAGGAATATTGAACATTTCAATGGCCCAGGCGAGTTTTGATTATTTTATGTTTTAAACACTTCAAGAAAGAGAGACGCTAGTAAATTCTATTAAGTCATGGGCGTCCTGTCACTGTTCTAATTCAAAGTAATTACTGTAACACAAGATTCCACCTACCCTTAAATAACACATAAATGTCTGACGTGTGTCACATTTGTACGTTCAGAGATACGGTCACCCGAATGCATTTCTATTAATTAATCTTTATCCTTATTATCATCACTTTCATAAAGATAAACAGCAGTACCTTTAATAATAATAATAATAATAATAATAATAATAATAATCATCATCATCATCATCATCATTACAAAAACGAAAGAAAGACATGAAATATTTTTTCATGTATGGCAAAGCCAACCTCACATTCCCTATTGAACTGACTAATAGGCCTTATGTCCTCCTTTTAAAGAATTGTCAGAAGCAGTAAATGAAGGTGAATTTTTCATTCGATTTCCTATCAGTACAAAATTAATAATAACAGTATTGTTTTAACTAATTATGATTGTTCTCAGAATCGCCGAGGTGCCGGTATTATGCCCGGCAGGGGTTCTTTTACGTGCCAATAAAGGTACTGACACGAAGCTGACGTATTTGAGCATCTTCAAATATCAATGGACTGAGGCAGGATCGAACCTGCCAAATTGGGGTCAGAAGGCCTGCACCGCAACCGTCTGAGCCACTCAGCCCGGTTATCAAAACAAAAGTATACTATTTTTTCAAATTAATATTTCGCTTTCGAAATGTTCTATTTACGTTACTGGTTTAATAATTCGAACCGAGTATACAACACTTCTAATGTTGAGAAGACACTGGAGGTAGTACACAATTATCATTTTTTCTTTAAGAAATTTTAAAATAATCCAAAAGAATAAGTTATAGAAAAATAATGTCTCCATAGCCTTGTATTAAAACATGAACGAAATCAAAATGTATCCAAACTAGAAAATTTCTAGTAGAAAATAGCTCACCAAAACACTTTCCACGAGAGTAGTTTAATGGTTAGCGCTATTAACTATCGCCCTTGGAGAACAGTGCTCGGTTCAAGGTCCCATCCTGTAAGGGATTTAAGATCGGCAGTGAGGCTCGTAAATGGTAGAAAATGTCCATGCAGCTCATATCTATTGAAAGTGCGATAAGAACTGCGCTCCCTCGAGGAATGACAAGAAATGAATTTACATTAGTTTACCTTCGGGCAGTTAGATCCTGTGTTCGATTTTCGATCAAGTCATCGGGATTTACCCGTGCAAGGCGATACAGTGTCCATAACATTCCTGCAACTCACATATACAACAAAAAAAAAAACACTTCCCGGCACAACAATGACAAGTATACAGAATTGTCGGAAATGCATGTGCATCGTCTTTTAAGGTCGTATTCTCCGTTGAATTCTACATCGATTTAACCCAGCATACGTTAGTATAAATAGGCCATTACTGAAACAGAGTCCACAAGCGTAGCTTTCGGTCATTCACATAGATATGTAACCATATTAGAGCTCTTGAATGTTTCCTTTGTAATAAAATTACATCCTTAAAGCAAAAGAGGACACGAAGAATATAAGAGTTGTTTAATCTGCAATAGTCTCTTCAATAAAATGCGTCATTAAAATAATATTATTGTTTCCTCATTCCTTCCCGCCCGCGAAAGAAGAATATTGTACATTCTAAAAAAAAAATTAAAATAACAATAGAAGACTGGTAGCACTCAGGTGACGGCTCTTTCGAAACAGTGGCTCAGACGGTTAAGGCGCTGGCCTTCTAACCCCAACTTGGCAGGTTCGATCCTTGCTCAGTCCGGTGGTATTTGAAGGTGCTCAAATACGACAGCCTCGTGTCGGTAGATTTACTGGCACGTAAAAGACTCTTGCGGGACTAAATTCCGGCACCTCGGCGTCTCCGAAGACCGTAAAAGTGGTTAGTGGGACGTAAAGCAAACAACATTATTATTATCTTTCTTTCTTTCTTTCTTTCTTTCTTTCTTTCTTTCTTTCTTTATTTCTTTATTTCTTTCTTTCTTTCTTTCTTCTACTTCTTCTTTTTCTTATGCTCCATCTCTTTCTTACCAATTTGTTAGCGTCGGCAGTTCGTATGGATTTGGCCTAGTTTTATACAGAGAAAATGTTCCTTAAAAAAGGAAGAAATTATTTTCCAGAATAAAGTTACAAAATATATTTAATTTCGTACGTATAATTCATTCATATTTAATTCCGTTTTATTTTTAACTTATTTGATTCATATTTTTTTTAATTGTCTCTTTCGGCTCCTTAGCTGAATGGTCAGCGTAGTTGCCTTCGGTTCAGAAGGCCATGGGTTACATTATATCTCCGAAACGGCTGGATTCCGGACCTATATTTATCAGGACATTTATACTTCTTTCACTGTCCTCTACTAAACTCTACATATTATTATTTCCTTAAATTTTACATGTACAATCCAGGGGTGATAGCTAGAGAAAGGGCAAGCCTCACATAGCCTACAATGAACTGCCTCCACCCCAACATATATAAGTTTACCCAAAATCTACTGAATATTTACAAACGTATCGGCAATTTTAAATGTACATATTTACACTCCAAATATTTGAATATTCCAATATTAATTATCTTAAATTATGCTATACATGTTAAGAGTAACAAGACTCACTCATTCGTACCCTCACTCATACCCCTGTATACACACTCTTCCGAGAACTTATTCATAACCACTCCCACTCCCAGACGCGCACGCATACACATTCGCCCACAGTCAGCTGTACTTGCAAGCATCATTCCTGAAATACTAATTGATACACATTATACATATCACATATGGGTTTATGTTTATATACATATATATTACTTTACTGCCTTAGTTTTGAAATTGCTTGAATAAATAAACCGTCTATTCCATATACTGTACTTGGTTTCACTAACATACTTTGGTTTTACTTCAGAGCTAAGCGAGCAATTTTGTTGACGTGAAATCCGATTCCAGTACAAAGAAATTGCAAAACTTGAACTGAATTGAATTGAATTTGAATTGAATTTATTGTTCATGATTTACTGAGGCTAAAAAGCCCCTTTATGTAGCGTCTTATTTTAATACAATACAGATTTATGATCACAGTAACTACATTTTTATAATATTAAAGTATTGAACTAAACATGAAACATAAAAAAATGAAAATACAGATACCAAATCCAGTAAGGTTAAGACATACATTATATAATAAGTAAGAAAGTAAATCATTAAGCCCTCCTGTTATTTTGGACAACATGGATTTAAAGAATATAAAGCTAAGGCAGAGAAACAATTTTCTTCGAAATATACATATTTCTGATTGTTCGATACAAGAATGCCTAATCTCAGCCTCTTGCGTACTCCTCCAGAAAGATAGATGTTAAGAACTGCTTTAGTTGTGTACAGTTAGTGTTATTTGCGAAACGGTGAAGATTAAAGACGTTAAAGATACGTGATGCAGTGCAAACAAAGGATTTGTTAAATCTAGTGGTACGATGAAGGGGAATTTGAAGGGTGGTTTTTGTAAACCTATTATCTCTCTTATGTACCGACTCCATAGGTTTAAATGCATTATAAAGGTAGGATGGTGTCTTCAGTTTGAGAATTTTCTGCGTGGCAACAGCTACTGAGATTTCTCGACGTTCATGGAGTTTCAACCATTGTAGCTGTATGTAATAGGGTGTTATGTGTTCATCACGCCTGGCATTTGTAACGTAACGAACACATGCGTTTTGTACCCTCTGTAGTTTTATGTTCAAAGTTTCAGATAAGTCGTTGTATACGACTGCACCATAGTCAATTATTGGAAATATAAGACTTTGAACAAGTAGTTTTCGCATGACACGTTACGTTTCAAAATATGCATGGATGACACAACTTTTCGGATTACATTTGACGTATGATCAGACCAGGATAAGGTTCTGTCGAAAATTAGACCTAGATTGTTAACGGTGTCACTATAATGAATATCTGTCTCTAGAATTTGGAGAATATTCTTGATAAAAGTCAGTAGAAAATTCAAATACAATGCAGAAAAATGTATCGGTCTATTCTTGCGAAATATCCGGAATCTGCGCAGAGTCCTCGTTCAGACGAGGCAAAGTTCCGTACCCCCAGTGTGACTGTGGTGCTATTTCCCAGTCTATACAATAAATCACATTCGAGTGCAGACTGCAGTCCTACAAAGGTGCTCCAACAAACTTTGTTCAGGTCACACCTTCTGTGGTACAGTGGCTAGATAGTTTGAACTTTAAAAAATAGACATATTGTTTCTTGACAGATGTATTTATGTTCATATTGTATATAGTACTTTTCGTCATCTTAATCAATACTGTAGTTCTGCATGTTAAAGTCATACGATAAATAAATAATAGTCAATATGAATCCAAGACGGGAGTGTTGTTTAATGTGAACACAAAAGGAACAAAGCTAACTGCACCGTTATACATGCAATGGAAGAAACACGTAATAAACGTTGTACGCTGTCAGTGGAAATAACAGCATAAAAGGAGAGAGATAAAATGCTGAGTAAATGTGATGCAACGGTAAGGAAGGTGCAGTGAGGGGTTTTGCATTAACAACCGTGCTTCCTCCCATTAATATTAACACTGCAGGATGTGAAGCGATCAAGACAAGAGAAAGACGTAAAAGAATTACTTTCTACTTCCACTTTGTGTTCATCTCGTAGTCGCATGCTTAATACACTCTGGAATAAAAGTAGGTTAGGAAAGAATTTCATACTATCTCTTCTAGAACATACAATTTCATTCAATAAATATATTTGGTTCCGTGCACCTTTACTCAGGGGGTAACGAATGTGACACGGACCACCTGCCAAAATAAAAATGTGGGCCCCCTCAAATAAAATGTAAAACTTGTGAATAGCTCAATATAAATTTGATAATAGCAGGTAAAGTAATGTAATATGCTGTCAAGTTATATGAACAACGGGAATAATCCGTATTGTAAGATTTTTAGTTTAATAGATTTGTTTACTGCCTCCGTGCTTTAACGACTAAGCTGCTAAACTGCCAACCATGCATCACGTACATTAATTGCTTTCATTTTTCAGTAACTACAGAACTACACTCTGTAGCCGATACCGAAATGTCGGTTATAATAATTTAATCGATTAAAACACAAAAGATACGAACAAAATTAAATAAAAAACTGTTCAAAAGAATTTCAAAAATATCAAGCCTATTATTAACTTCACGCAAAGATAGCTCGTTCGAAACTGAGTTGACTGATTTTTTTCTTTTTACTACACTTACTTCTTATTATTGTCGAACAAATGTGTGACAACAGTTAAATGTTCCACAAAATGTATATAGGTGTGCAATACTCGACACCAAAGTATGATTTTCTAACTATAATACGATACTGTATAGGCTTTTGGGCTTATGCTGTGTCAAGAAAATAAGGTGACATTCTTGACGTTTCGCAGAGAAGTGTACTCTGCGTCATTAGAAGAACATCTAGACTGTCCACGAGAAACTCTTCTTATGTAACACTCTTAGACTGATTCTGATGGTTCAGCCAGCTTCCGCTTCGAACGCTAGCGCTGTCCCACGTCCGGGGAGCCATCTGGTGACGAATGAACGTACCATTTCCACTTCTATTATAACGTCTAAATTTGAACAGTCATTGTTTAAGAGGCCTATCTCGTGGACAGTCAAGATTTTCTTCTGATGACGCAGAGCACAGTTCTCTGCTAAACGTAAAGAATTTCACGTTATTTTCTTGACACGACATAAGCCCAAAAGCCTATACAGTATAATGTCTATAAGTACAGGCCGTGAAAGCATCAATGGCAACATTATAATACGATATGTTGGTATAAATTTTCACTACTGAAAATATTTTAAAATAATTTGCTGCAGGTATTCGCGATGATGCCAGAGACGGTAAGAGCAAGCTGTGTTACTCCCAACGCTTAAAGTACTGTTAATGCAACCACGTGGCAATTCCTCTACGTGGAAATTGCAAAAGGAAAACCTATTTCGATTGATCCTACAAAACCACCCTGACCATTTCTGTGCAGAGTGACATTAAGCTATCAATACATTTTTTTTATTTTTTCGTGAGGAGACTGCTGGGCCCTTTAAAGGCCCGGGCCCGCGTGCATTGCAGGCCGTAACGTTACACCCCTGCCTTTCGTCTCATCCTCTAATAAGACTCTGCGAATTAGCTTCGTTCAAGTAGCTTCTAAGAGATATGAATCTCTAGAGTGGGCTTTAAAACATGTAGGTGTCAGGTATCCTTAACGTATGAAATAGGCACCGTATGCAGGAAACATATTGAGCGCTGGACAATTGGCAACAGGGTAAGTCGATATCATAGGGAATTAATACATCCATTTTCAATATTTGTCCCTCCTCCCATGCACGTGCAGTATCGTAGAACTCATTTTAGCTTGAATATATAATTTCATTTCATGATATAAAACATGTAGTTTCATAATGTGGTTTTTACATTTTTTAATTAAAAGTAACTGCATTTCCATGCAGCGATACCATTAAAATAGCAATTAGATTTTCCATTGTAATAAAATGCACTTTTTTAATCGAGTTCCAGGTTCGGTGCAATCAACCAGTTTACTCGTGTGAGAAAACGTGAATTTCGACCCTGAAATTAAAAAATGATAACCTCACAGAAATACTCCGAGGAGAGATCTGGATGTACTGTCGTCTGACCGCAAATACCGTGACACATAAAACCTATAGTATGCGCACTTTTTAGTAATAGATTTTTGTACTCGTTGGAGAAGTAAGAAGGGTTCCGTTAATACTGCCAACTGAATGGAAATGAAATCTGAATTGAATCGATAATATGATCGATCGATATGAATTTTATATACCTTTATTATTTTAAGCAAACAACTGTCACACATACAATATATAATACTATATAACATTTCCCGTTGCGAAACGTGTTCCTAGCATGAATTCTATAGTTTGGCTTTGCTGTGTAAATAACAACAGTACGAGTACTTAAAGTGTACGCCAGATGTCGCACAGCGATGATAAGCAATTCTTAGTTCGTATTTCAAAGGTTGCCAATACGAATCTCGAAGATAACCGAAGTCGACCACTTCAGCACTAGGGTGTAAATCTATCACTAAAACGTGCGCAGATAAATAGCTCCTTTCAAATAGCATTCAAGGAAAATCATTAGTAAGTTGGAGTGTCAAAATGGCCAGAATAACTAAAATGTTCACGAAAATTTTAATTCAGATATAAAGCTAAATTCTACTGAAGTTTACATGGCGTAGTTTAGCTGTAGCTTCCTACATATTTTCCGGGGGTAACAGTGAAAATGTTATAATTT
Organism: Anabrus simplex; assembly: GCF_040414725.1. Taxonomy (NCBI): domain Eukaryota; kingdom Metazoa; phylum Arthropoda; class Insecta; order Orthoptera; family Tettigoniidae; genus Anabrus; species Anabrus simplex. The sequence goes on along the minus strand of NC_090273.1, from coordinate 48,392,434 downwards.
AGGTTATTGGTAATAATAATAATAATAATAATAATAATAATAATAATAATAATAATAATAATAACTACCAAAGACATCGACAAAATAGAACGACTGATACTGAGGAAAATACGTGGACCTAAGATTCAAAATGGTATCTGATGTGCAAAAGCTCATAAGAACTGTTGTATCCCCCTACTGGACGATTCACTTCACTTGCACGGACAGCTGTATGAAATTCTACACCTACTCACTGCATTCTCTGACATCACAACAACCGCTCCCGGTTCAGACATCGGTGTGACACTAGCGCAGCCAACACCTCTGTCACCCTCAGCTCAGCCACCGAACCCCAACACACTGACTCCACCATGGAGCCCAACACTGACGCATTGTCCGCGGCTAGCCTTCCCTTTTATAGCTCGTTTGATGGGAACGAGAAGATTCGCGAGGTGGCTAGAGGTGGAACATTCGCGCCGAATCTCCAAGAAACTCACAGGTAAGCCAGCCGACGAGAACAATACACCAAAAAGGCCGGGCCCACGCCACAAGCCGGCTGAGTCACTGGCCCCTTCCTGGAAGTACCGAAAGGGGCTACCACGGAACTGGCACATAATAATAATAATAATAATAATAATAATAATAATAATAATAATAATAACAACAACTTTTCCAGTTACCTACAAAATTCTCACCGAAACACTACTCACAAGAATTGCGATGCAAACAGACAACCTAATAGATGAATATCATACAAGTTTCAGAAAAGGAAGTTCATGTGTAGAACACATTTTTAACCTCAAAACCACCTTACAAATACATAAAACCAGACAAATTGTGACAGATAATATATATATATATATATATATGATACTTTCGATAGACAAACACTTGATGATGTGCTGGAAGAATTTAGAGTAGATAAGAAAACAAAAAGTATGATCAGACAGACACTGACTGACGCTTAGGTGAAATTTCTCAACATTTTGATATAAAGACAGGGGTCAGACAAGAACGTTGCTTATCTCCATTATTGTTCATCTTGTGCTAGAGTAAGTAAGTTCGTACCTGGGAAAAGGAAAAGGTAATTGAAGATAAAAATCCATAAAATTCAGATGATCTGGTCATTCTATCCAACAATAGGCAAGAAGCAATTCAGTCCCTGGAAAAGCGTCATGCAATTGTATCTAAAATGGAATTTAAATCTCATACGGTAAACGCCGATACACGGAAGGATCGCCTCGATACTTCGACAAACAGCCTCTGGAAACTCAGTCTGGCGAAATCCCTCAGGTAAATAATTTCAGGTACTCAGGGGAAATCATCCAACCATTCGGATTAAATCGTGATGCAAGCAAGGAGAGAATTTCTAAATTACAAAATACCTAAAGAATCATACGGAACAGATACAATAAAAATCAAAATCTCGGAACGGTAAATTAAAACACTGTAATACTGTAATTAAGCCTAAAATATTACACACATCAGAAACCTTGATCGTTCGAGGTAGATCACTAACTAAACATTTAGAAGAACAAGAAAGGAAAATCTTTAGGAAAATCTCTGACTCAGTATGCACAGCGAGAGTATGGAAGTAAAGGAGGTCTCCTGAATTATACCAGCATTCTGAGAAAATATCAGACACTATTAGAAAAATCAGATTGAAATTTTATGGTCATATTCAAAGAATGGACATTACATGTAACCTTTATGTTCAGGACGGGAATTTTACAATAAAGCACTTGCTCACTGCGTACCAACTTTTACCCTTTTATGATATCTCGTTTTTTTTTTTCTTTGTCCTCAAATTCGTACCAAAACTTTCCTTACTGCTCCGTAGTTGTCAGAATTCAGAGTCCCTAGGCGTTACACTCTTTTTGTCGCCTATAAAAACAAGCAGGAAATCATCATCATCATCATCATCAACAACAACAACATCATCATTGTCACGACACACTTGGTGGACCTTGGCCTTTCTCAGCAGTGTCTGTCAGTCTTTTCCGTTTATTGCCTCGCTTCAGCAGTTCTTATTTTTCAGGACCCTCATGTCCTGGCCCACACATTCTCCCCTCTTCAACTCTGGTCCACCAACCTTTCGGGATCCTTCTGGCAACAAATTAAATATCTCCCTCGGCAATCTCATCCTCCTGTTATTCTTAACGCATGTGGCCTCCGGAAAGCCTGGTGCAGGTCCATCGAGTTGTCGCCCACGGGTGATCTGCGAGTCTGTGAATGAAATGAAATATAAAGAATGCACAAGTATTTCCCGTGCAGGAGGAACTAATCAATCACGGTTAACATTCCCGACCCGGTCGAGTCTCGAACCTAGGAGCCCTTGATCCAAAGGAGAGAATGTTAACCAGTTTGTCACGGAGTCGGACGTATCCTATTAGCATTGGCGCGTAACGAATGTCGGGCCCACTCTAGCATTGTTAAAACTCTGAGGAATTCCTTTACATGTCCATAATCTCAGGTTCCACAAGACAGAGCCGTGATCAGCTCAGAAGTCCAGCATTCTACCATCTGAGGTTCTCAGCAAGGCAACAGTTAATCACCTGGTTCAAGTTGTGTAAACATAATATTTAAAAAATATATTCTTCTGCGTACTTCATTTATTCCACTGGCCCAAACATGCATCTCAAAATTCTTCTTTTGAAGATACCAAGCTGTCCTTTATCAGATCTTGACAGAGGTCATATTTCATAAATCTTTGTTAGTACAGATACAGGAAGGAGGTACTGTGAATTTATTCTACCACCCTTACCCTCAAGAGATAAATGCCGAGGGCTGATAACAATAGATGTCCATTCTTCAAATGTAAGTACCAACAACAACAGCAGCACAGTACAAGAATATTCTCACTTTCGTTCCAGATTTGTGGGAGGAATATTTCATTCCATTTTATTCGGTTCTGTCGTATACCTTCTCTCCCTGGAGATCTCAGTGTTGGCCACAAACCTTCCTCTCAGCGTACTGTAATAGATTGGTTACGTCAGAAAGGTAAATCACAGTGCAGCGGTTTTCTTCACATTATTTCCCCCAGAGCAAGCTTGTAATTAGACTCTTTCCCTTCGCAGAAGTTCCGATAATGGATTCAAGCCGCACGATTTGTCTTTCTTTCACGCAAGTGTCTGCGCCGAACAGAAGGATATCCTTCGTACGAGAAATCTGTGATTGAAGAACTATACGTACGTCTATTGAGTGTAACAAAATTAAACCTTTTATCCTTACTACACTACTGGGGCTTAATAGCTCTGCATTCGTAGCGGAATGAGTTAATTTTTTTTCTATTTGCTTTACGTCTCACCGACACAGATATATCTTATGGCAACGATGGGATAGTAAAGGTCTAGGAGTGGGAAGGAAGCAGCCCTGGAATTAATTAACCTACAGCACCAGCATTTTCCTGGTGGGAAAATGGGAAGCCACTGAAAACCATCTTCAGGGCTGCTGTCGGGGTGGAGTTCGAACCCACTGTCTCTCGAATGAGTTAAGTCGTCCTCCACAACCGGACATACAGTACAGTACATATTCAGAGAAAAAACACTTCCCCCATAAAAAGTTTGTCCATGAGGACAACGTATAGGCTACTAAATACATTTATGACTACCTATTTCTCAGTATGAATAAGGAACCTTCAAAGGCTTTGAGGACCACATTCTTCGTCAACGACTCTGGAAGTTTTAATCTTGAGCAGCAATTGTTCCTCTTGCACCGACCATGAGGCCTATAACCTGGATGTTATCCAGTCCGTATTCACGTCGGTAGAAAGGGATAGTTGGTTCATAAAAAATTTTCTTTTCCTCGTGTACTTCACTGGGCTAACAGGCTACTACTTTCGGAGGTCTAAGATTTCATTTCCAGCTAATTATATTGTTAATAGGTTTCATTACATCGTGCTTTCTACCATGCACTTTGCAAAAATTTTGGGACAGAGTTGAATCTTCAGCCTGAAGGCGACTTTATACACTGTCGACTATTGGCTGCCTAAGGTATCCTTGGCATCACTGAAGAGCCGTAGAAGGGAAATCCAAAGTAAGGTACATTCCTGATATAGATGTTGATTCCCATAGGGAATCTGAAATATTTGTCCTGAATGAGTAAATTTATAATACCAATATAAATGGTCCGTTATTGGACATTATAAATTTTCCAGCTAACTCATTCTTGGTTGCCAGCGTTTCGCCCTCGTGTGCTAGGGTGGGCTCATCAGTTGGTACGGGTTGGTACGAGGGCGAAACGCTGGCAACCAAGAATGAGTTAGCTGGAAAATTTATAATGCCCAATAACGGACCATTTATATTGGTATTATAAATTTACTCATTCAGGACAAATATTTCAGATTCCCTATGGGAATCAACATCTATATCATCTGATGGCCAAGCAGGCATCAATTTTTGATAATGAGACAAAGTCTCTTAGTGCATTGGCACTGCCGGTGGCTCCAGTTAGCCTACGCAGTGGCCTCCACGGTATGCGCTAGCCAGCGTATTGGTAGGTGTGCTAGGTACCAACTGATGAGCCCACCCTAGCACACGAGGGCGAAACGCTGGCAACCAAGAATGAGTTAGCTGGAAAATTTATAATGTCCAATAACGGACCATTTATATTGGTATTAAGGTACATTCCTGTTGCTTTCCTTACAGAAATAGGAGGTCTTATTACACATCAGTCTCCCAACCCTACAGAAATCAACCAACACTATGAGTGACGTTTCCATACCATTCATCGCAGCACTGCCTGCATAAGGAAACTGGTCACTACAGTCACTTTCATGTGTCAAACCAAAGGTGAGACTAAAAACACTTGTTCTATTTTGCTATTTGCTTTACGTCGCATCGACACAGGTAGGTCTTATGGCGACTATGGGATAGGAAAGGCCTAGGAATTGGAAGGAAACGGCCGTGGCCTTAATTAAGGTACAGCCCCAGCATTTGCCTGGTGTGAAAATGGGAAACCACGGAAAACCATCTTCAGGGCTGCCGACAGTGGGGCTTGAACCAACACTTGTTCTAGTCCTCGTCGAAAGAGAAACTACACTGTCAACACTACATCTCACCAAATATGAAGGTAGGATATATATGATATAAATTGGTTTTACTTCGCACCGACGATGGGATAGGAAAGGGCACTGTCGGCAGCCCTGAAGATGGTTTTCCGTGGTTCCCATTTTTACACCAGGCAAATACCGGGGCTGACCTTAATTAAGGCCATGGCCGCTTCCTTCCACGTCCTAGGCCTTTCCTATCCCATCGTCGCCATAACACCTATCTGTGTCGATGCGACGTAAAACAAATAGCAAAAAAAAAGTATTCCATCAAAATCACAAACCAATGGTGGACGTTGGTTAAGAACTCAATTAGAAATCACAAATCTCTCAGTATTCCATCAAAATAATAAACCAACGGTAGACGTTGTTTAAGAGCTCAATTAGAAATTAAAAATCTCTCAGTATTACATCAAAATCAGAAACCAACGATGGACGTTGGTTAAGAACTCAATTACAAATCACAAATCTCTCAGAATTCCATCAAAATTATAAACCAACGGTGGACGTCGGTTAAGAACTCAATTAGAAATTGCAGATCTCTCAGTATTCCATCAAAATCATAAACCAACGGTGGACGTCGGTTAAGAACTCAATTAGAAATTACAAATCTACATCTCTCAGTATTCCACCAGAATCATAAACTAAAGTATTTATGGATCGAAGTCTTCGGGAAACTTGAACATTTTCTGTAGTTAGTCTCGATATGCTGTGTAGAAACCAGGACTCTGAACAAAGGCAACATTAAGAAATTCAGAAGCCTTTAAAATGCGGTGTTGGCGCTGGGGGACAGGTTCCGATACGGCGGCCGAGTGATCCATGCACTAAAGGTTTGAAGTACCTGCAAAAAAGCCCTCATGTGAAGACAAGTACACTAATAATTACGGTCTTCACAAGTACATACTACGAGGAGGCTAAAGTACAACTCAAGATAGATTCACTGAGAAGAGGGAGAAATCTGTCGCGAGACTGAAGACTCTTTATGTTGAGTTCGTGGCATACCATACATATTCAATGATTACATGTTCATAGGTTATAAAATTCATGACTCTCGGTGGAAGGGAATTGGATGATTAGGTGAACCCCATGTTCAAGTTATGGTCAATTATGAAACGAAAATTATTATCTTTATTTCCCTCAATTTGAATGTATAGTACACAGTTCAAATCTAACTATATTCTTCTACATGCGTTCAATTTTGAATTGTGCAAATTAATACGCCTAAATAAAAAAATAAATAAATAAATAAATAAATAAATAAATAAATAAATAAATAAATAAATAAATAAATAAATAAATAAATAAATAAATAAATAAAGTCGAACGTTCATGAATTTCATGACTGAAGCAGTATTCATTATTCTATGTGTAATTTTAATTTTTCTTGCATTTTTGGGGAATGAGTATTCTTTCAGCTGAAATGTGAATAACATCAAAAACATGTTTCAAATAATATCCACAGTTTTCGAACATGTATGTCCAAAGCTAATATTCCAACATCAATAGCGTACTGCTTTGTTGTATATATTTACCCAATTGCATTATTTCAAGTTAATTTCATATTTTTGGTAATATTTGCACATTATATTCCAAGCCAACTCATATAATTACACAGAATATTTGCGATATTACAATTACACAAAATGTCGGTTACTCGTGTTAGTTTGTGGTTTTCTTTAACATATTTTATTACCTTCCAAGTTGCATTTACCTGCTTCTCTGGTGAACGCTAAGAGCAGTGCAACAAAGAGCTGAATACGATATGACTCTACGAAACGAATCAAGGAAATGTCACATTTCACCACATAAGTTACTTCAGTTATTAATATAATCAATGGCACTGGAAGTTATTTTCACACAAGAACCGCAAAGATACGGGCATTATTAATGTACAGAATGTGCAGACCAACAAAATAGCCGTACATTTCGTTGTAACATTATATAAACATTGTTGATACCTAATGTTACCCACAATTTATAACTTACGGTTTATGAACATATAAAAATTGTATGTTTATGTTACAAGACGTTGGAGATAGTGGACATTATAAATAAGAATAATTCATAAATAAGATCCCATGTTTGGAGATGTACATGGTTTCGGTAACTGTTTGAGGAAAATTATAGAACAATACCCTATCCTGACATAATTTCTTTAAAAAATTAGATCATATGAATCTAACACCATAAAGCCAAGAGAGTCAACCTAATAAAGACAACTAGAAGACTATAAATGAGATCTTTAGCGTGGCAGTAAAACTTCTTACAAATTTCTCTCGTAACATTTTTAATGCCAATCGTGTGTACCAGAATTTCATCATCAATATAATAGCTAAGCACTTTAGTAAGTACACTTTCAGTAATGCTGTCGTTATAAAAATAAAGCACTCTATGACCTCCAGATAAGGGAACTTCCCATCACTGTATTATAAATTGAACAGTAGCATCATTACCAGCTTAAGATAAGAGTTAATGTAATGACAGCTGTGAACGAGGTGAACTTTAATCAGAAGTTATTAGAGCTAGGCTAGGAGGAGTTAGTTCTAATGACTCTCTCAAAAATGCACTATATATTACAATCGAAATAAGTATCCTCAATGAGATTAATTCAATTTGATGTACAATTAAAGCTCTCAAAACGGTCCAAGTAATGCTTGTAAAGTTATATTAAATGCTAAAATATTAACAACTTGTATTCTATACTAGTTACAGAACAATTTACGCTGCGGTATTCGATCTAACCCAGTGATCATTGGGGAATTTACATTCAAAAATCCGTAGGTGAGCTGTGATAGAAAATACGTGTCCCGACCGCATTTTATTTCCTCAAGAAGGATTTTTGTTGCGGAGCATCTCCAAAGTATTCCATTGTTCAGATACATTTTTGAACCAGAAATGGCCCTGGAGGTAAAAGCTAAGTGGAATTTTCTACCGTATCGAGAATCGAAGATAGGTCCATTCGGTCAGCAGAATAATACATTAAAAAAGGATAGTTCACTATGGATCTCAAACTGATGTTGCTTCAGTTTGTAACTATTCTGTAAAGAAGAAAATGGAAAACGTCACTGAATTCCAAAAGGTTGCAGTATCTTTTGTTTTCGATATTAAATTATCATAGGAATATTTCTTATGAACTTTGGTGATGTACTACCTTCGTGTCCAATATTCAGACAACGGACTACACCAAAAACGACAACAGGAACACGCAATATTGATCACATCCCTCCACATAAGGTTAGCGTCAGAAAGGGCAACCGGCTGTAAAATAGCCTCAAATCCACATATGTGTGATACAATTCGCATCCGCGACCCCACAGGTGTGTGAAAAGCGGCAGAATAATAATTAGAAGAACAAAAACAAAAACAAAAACAAAAATAAGTAGAAGAACAAAAACACATAAAATTATAGCTAACTATATCCACTGTTGGGAATTACATCTCACATTTGCCAGAATCATAGCTGTAGTAACACAGTTGATCACACAAAATTCGAATTCATTACGTGCTATTAGATTATCACCGTATCATTCCAATTAAAAAATCGATCATTTCAAATCCCACTTCATCTTCAAAACAAACCAGCCGTTACAGTTGGAGTGTGTGGTTACCAAATTGATTCTTGTTCAGGTTGAACATGGCTCTTTAAAATCAGCAGATTACTAAAGCGCTGAGTTAGTTTGCGGGCATAGGTTTGGCTATAGTTGGGCAGACGCATGTGTTTACATCGGCACACCAGTGTGGGGAAGATCAGATTGGACCTAAGCACGTACACACAGCACGCCGTATCATCATATAACAGGAAATTAATTACCATCTCTCATATCGAAACGGACACAACCATTATTATTCACAACTTCACACTAGCTGATTACATTTTAATATATTTTCACTATACTGTTATTCAGTGTTACGTGACACCCTCCAAAAATTATGGATACCTATTGAACCGTGCTAACCCCAGACGTTTGCGATTGGGTAGAGAGGAGTGAGGATATTCATATTTATCTATCCAAATAACATCCCTATTGCGTCTCTCTTTCTCAGAGATATCGTCAAAACGAGAATGTTTCATCATCTCAAATTGGCACAGGATGTAGTTTACAGAAAAATACAACGAACAACCAAGATTTTGTACTCCTTAAAAGAAAAATACATTTCCTTAAACTATAAAGTGGGAGCAATACTGAGGGAACTGTGGTTGCTAATCCATTCTCCCAAGGTGAAGTCCCCGTGGTTCCTCTTTTAGTCACCCTTTAAGATAGGGATGGGATACTGTGGCTGCATTCTACGACCCCCACCCCCAGAGGGGCGGAAATGCATCGAGCTAGCCTGTTTGGTAATACGATTGGTAAACACAAGTTTCAATATGCAATTTATGTCTTCATTTAATAGTTCCTTGCGCTACTGAAAGACCGATACCGTCGCGATATTTCCCAATTGCCATGTACATTATTATTGTTATTATTATTATTTACTTATAGTAAGACAGAAAATCAACTTAGGATAGCTGCTTTAATATTAGGGAAACCACAAAGCTTCAGCCTACTGATTAATCCGAAAGGATAATAAGGAAATACATTTGATTAATTCTCATCCGATTTTTTAAAAGTTGCAATATTTATTAATTTGCGGGCAGCTACCCCCCCGATGGATTCTATTTATTCAAATAATGTTTAAGATATACAGATTATTTTGTACTATTCGGAGTGAATTTGTCAAAATCGCAGTTGACATTTCTTGTAGAATATATTTGGGAGTGGAAACCTTTCGAAAATATTCACAGAGAAATTTGTGACTGTTCTGCGCTCACCAAGCAACATACTAATTACTTCCCAGTTATTAATTTTATACTCGTGTCCCAAGTCACGAAAGCAAGGCTTAGAGTGCCTTTTCTTTCCTGAATCAGAATCTTTGGACTGCTTTTCATCTCGCTCAGATCTGACTGTTGGGTCGATAATGACGCCTTTATTAGATTTTTTATCAATGACTGCAATGTCCGCTCGTTTAATGGAACCTTCAGTTGATGTACAAGTTACTTCTTAAGCTTAATGTTTTAACATTTTCAATCGATTAAATTAAATTATGGTTTCCTCCTAGGAAGCTTATTTTTTGAATTTATCTCTTCATAAACTTCGAACTGGTTTGTATTTCTAAAGCAGTCAACTATGCTTCTTATTCTATGGTGCCTGTTATTTCTTAAGAGCTCCCCTTTGCGGCCGCAACCAAGAACATGACGAAGGGTTTCAATCTCGTTGCACTCATGGCAACGGGCATCTAGGCTTCTGTCAGGAACACAACGAACTGGGACAACACTGCACTTCATTTTTATAGCATTCGTCCATTGAGAAGAAGATAGGCCAGTCTTTTTCGATGTCTAACTATTAGTTTTCTTCCACTCCACGACGGGGTAAGCTTTTCCACTTTTCATATTACTCATCGAGAAGTTTCTTTCTTATTTTCTTTACTTTGAGCTCTTCATCAATTTCTAGGTTAATATTATGGACGCAAGTTACTGAAATACAGGCAGAAGTTGTTATTTAGATAATATTTAGACAACTCGTACAAACTGTATCTGGAACTTAATTGGAGAACCTTCAGAAGTTGTTTACTAAGGGAGGCAATGATTCCCAGAACTGTTGTGGGAAGGAAGGAAAGAAGTTTCGTTACCACCTCCAGGCTATAAATCTGCAATAGCCTCACGTCTAAATGCTATTACCTGGGACTTTCAGGAGGGAGCCGACGAGGAGACTGGTCAGGCGTGCGGAGCGCGCACAACGAGCTAAGCCGTTCCACGACTTTCTATTACAACTTGGAAATCCGTCTTATGACATGTTAGCTAATACAAGGAACAACCATGTTTACACAATCTGTAATGTGTGCTAAGGTTTCCTACTATCTTCTGATCCTCAGCCGATCACTTCAAACCGCTAATCAGCCATGATGAAACAGTAAATTACCTACAAAATTTACTTTGGTGTGGTTGGAGTCTCACAGTCGGAAAGTTCGCAGTGATGTGAAGTAACCTGAAGGTACTCAAATGGATAGAGGTAACTAATAACAAGTTTACTTTGCCATTTTGAGGAATGTACCAGATTAGTAGCAGTTAATGAGAGGTAAGTCTTACGATAATCACGATGATTCCAATGCTAATACCTTGTAACCTAAATAAAACAATGATTGTACTTGCAAAAATGTCGACCAATCAGCCATTAAGAGAACAGCTCCTAGATGGATGATAATAGGGGGGAAATTTCGGAAGTTGGAGAGATTTAAATATCTAGGAGAATGGATAGAAACTGGGTTGACAGAAAAAGAAGCAATGACAACTCGAATAAAGAGAAATGAATTTAGCATACAAACTAACTATGAACGTCTACAATAACAAGAATATTTTGATTAATGCAAAATTTAGACATTAGCAGAAAGTGATCCGTCGTGAAGCCTTATACGCAGCAGAAACTCTTAACCTAGTAAGAACAGGAGTACCTAATAGATTAGAAATGGTCGAATGAAATATTCTCAGGAATATATTGGGACCGCGAAGAACAGAGGACAGTCAGTTTAGAAGACGAGCAAACCAAGGTATGTATACCAAGATAGAAAAAATCTCGGACATCATAAGGAAAGAAGGAACGTGTTCTTCGGACATATTCTGAAAATGGACCAGGGGAGGTTAACACTGCAAATAAAACAGATTCTTGGGAAGAAAATCAAAGTACGTTAGATTCAAGAGGCAAAAAGGGATCTAGAAGAAATGAGAATACAGGCACCAGAGATATACAACAGAGTGATTCTTAAATTAAAACTTCAGGCTTGCACAGGTCTTCACGACAGATCTACACCCAGAACAAAATGATCATGATTAGAAGAGTGATGAAGGTTGTAAAGTACGAGAATGAAATAATATTGGACAAGAAGAAAAACGAAACGAAATGAAGCTGATACGAAGTAACGTGGTCCTCGGATGGCCAAAACGAAAAGAAGAAGAAAACAAATTAAGAAATTCATAACAAATACGAGTTACCAGCAAACCGCGCATTTAGTATGTATTCTTGCCGGCACAGAAAGTGATGATTGTGGTGGTGATTATTTTTTAAGAGGAAGTACAACTCGGCAAGCATCCTTCACAGAAAGTGAGCGTCGCCTGGAAGGTATGCTTGCCCGCAACACGTAGATGAGATGATAGGACATGTAACATAGTCTTGTCGAGTTACGTTCTATTTCGTTATCCTTATATGGGCCACAGGACATGTCTTGTTATGTCTTTCAGTCTGGAATATAATTTATCCATCCAGCAGCCACGTTAGTCGTTGTGTACCGTCTTAAATTACTTTGATCTCGGTTCTGAGCACTTTAGATGTTCAATATAATATGCCCAGTGGTATCAATACGAAACCGATAACACAATTTACAGAGATATTATAAAACAACCGTAAGAGGAGCCAATTAAACAAAATTATGTCCTATCGTCTCATCTACGTGTTGCGGGCAAGCATATCTTCCAGGCGACGCTCACTTTCTGTGCCGGCAAGAATACATACTAAATGCGCGGTTTGCTGGTAACTCGTATTTGTTATGAATTTCTTAATTTATTTTCTTCTTTTCGTTTTGGCCATCTGAGGACCACGTTACTTCGTATCAGCTTCATTTCGTTTCGTCTTATACTACTTGAGACAGACACAGGCGTATGCAGTATATTTCTGTTCAAACATTCTTCAAAGTAAGAAAACAAATACTGTTGTTACTGAAACCATAAAAGCTGCTTAACTTTAGTGACAGGATATGGAAGAAAGCAATCTGTGATCCTCATATCTATTTCTATACAATTCAATATGCTTGCATAGTTTTTTTTTCGTGTGCATGTTAAAGTTTTCAGCACATTAACCTTAAAAGTATTCGTGAATTTATTTCTGCACGTGATTGGTAACCCTCCCCTGCGAAACATACGACCTTGCCGAGGTGGGGAGGCTTGTTCGTCCCAGTGAAGTAGATAGCCGAGCCTCAGGTGCAACCATACCGGATGGGTATCTGTCGAGAGACCAGACCGACGAATGGTACATCGAAAGCGGGGTAGCAGCCTTTCGGATGTTGCAAGGGCAACAGTCTAGATGATTGACTAATATGGCCTTGTAATACTACTTAATATGGCTTGGTTGTGTTGATACTACTACAAGGCTGAAACCAACGGCAAACAACAATCGTAACCAACTCTCGAGGACATGCAGCTCTCTCTGTATGAATGATGTACTGATGATGGCTTCCTCTCGGCTAAAATATTTCGAAGGTAAAATAGTACCTCCCGGGGAACTATACAAGAGGGGACAATCATCAGGAAGATGGGTACTGACATTCTGTGAGTCGGAGCGTAGAATGTTAGAAATCTGAATCGCTGCGGAAGGTTAGACAATGTCAAAAGGGAGATGTATAAACTAATGTTAGATGCAATTGGGATAAGTGTAATACGGTGGCAGGAAGAGTAGGATTTTGGGTCAGGTGACTATAGAATTATCAACACAAAATCAAAACGGGGAAATGCAGGAGTTGGTTTAACAATGAATAAGAAAATGGGGTACAGTCAAAGGAGTATTGTTGTCAAGATAGGCCCCAAACCAACGCCCACCGCAATAGTGCAGGTCAATATGCGTAAACGTTCAGCGGATGATGAACAAATCGAACGAATATGTGAAGAAATAGAAGATTTAACACAATATGTAAATGACGAGAATCTAATTGTGTTGGGAGACTCGAATGCAGTGTACATGAGTGAATAGAAGGTAATACAGAAGGAGAATTCGGATTGGGACAAATGAATGAAAGGGGATTCGGCTGGTTGAATTCTGTACCAACTATAATACAGTCCTTGCTAAATACTTGATTCAAACGCCATAGACGACGGCTGTATACGTGGAGGAGACCTGAAGACACTGGAAGGTATCAAACAGACTTCATTATGATTAGGAAAAGATTCAGAAACCTAGTGTTGAATTGCAAGACTTCCCCAGGAGCAGACGTGGAACCTTACCACAATTTGTTGGTCATGAAATGCCATCTGAAGTTGAAGAAGAAATTAAGGAATACAAGAAGATGGAATCTAGACCAGCTCAAAGAAAAGAGTGCGAGGGATTGTTCCAATGAACATGTTGCACAAGGATTACATGAAAGGAATGAAGGAAATACAATAGAGGAAGAAAGGACAGTCGTGAAGAATGAGGTCAGTAGAGCTGCTGAAGAAAGGTTACGAAGAATGGAAAGGTCAACTAAGAATCAATGGATAACTCAAGAGATACTAGACCTGATTGATGAACGACAAAAGTATAAGACTGCAAAAATGAGGTGGCCAGAAAAGAACACAGGCGATTAAAGAATGAAGTGGACAGAAAGTGCAAGATAGCTAAGGAAGAATGGCAGAAAGAGAAGTGCAAGGATGTTGAAGGTTGTACGGTCCTAGGAAAGTTAAATGCTGCATACAGGAAAATCAAGGAAACCTTCGTAGAAAAGAAATCTAAGTGTATAATTATTAAGAGCTCAGATAGCAAACCACTTCTAGGAAGAGGAGACAAGGCAGAAATACAGCAGGGTATCCAGCTGTTGTATCAAGGTAAAGAAGTAGATGATAAGGTTTTACAACAAGAAGTTGGGAGACCCAATTTTGAGGTCAGAATTCGACAGAACTTGGAACAAGGCACCTGGAATTGGTGGCATACTCCCTGAATTACTGGCTGCCTTAGGAGAAACCAGCATGGTGAGGTTATTCAACTTAGCGGGTATGATGTATGAAACAGGAAAAATGCAATGCGATTTCCGGCAGAATGTTTTTATACCTATTCCAAGGAAAGCTGGTTCAGAGAAGAGAGAAAAATACAGCACCATTATTTTAGTATCTCACGCGTGCAAAAATGTTAACACGTATTATATACAGAATAATGGAAATACAAGTTGAAATTGAGTTGAGAGAAGACCAGTTTGTCTTCAGAAGAAATGTAGCAACACGTAAATGAATCCTGATCAGGTCTGATCTTAGAGGACCTAAAAGAAGGACACGCCTACATACATGGCGTTGGTAGATCTGGAAAATGCATTCTATAAAATTGACTGGACCAAGCTATTTTAGATTCTGAAGGAGGTCAGGATCAGATACCATAAGGAAGAATCGAGTTCATCGAAAAAGAAGCGGCAGTCCGGAAAGGAGTGAGGTCAGGCTTCAGTTAGTCTCTCCTACTTTTCAATGTTTATACAGAAAAGACGGTAAAGGAAATGAAGGAAGAATTTGGAACTGGGGTCACAGTCCAGCGAGAAGAAATCAAACCCCTGAGGTTTGCCGATGATATTATTATTTCGTCTGAGACTGCGGAAGATCTGGAGTGGTTGCTGAATGTTATGGACAGAGTCTTGGGAGAAGGAGTGCGAGTTTAAAGTAAATAAGTCCAAAACAAAAGTAATGCGGTGCAGTCGAACGAAGTCGGGTGACCTAGGAAATATTAGATCAGGAAATGGTCTCAAAGGAAGTAGATGAAAATTGCTACTTGGGTAGTAAAATAACTGACGATGGTAGAAGTAAGGAGGTCATAAAGTGCAGTCTAGCACAAGGAAGTAAGGCGTTCCGTGCTCACTTCGAACATTAATATAAGAATTAGGAAGAAGTTTTTGAAGACTTTCGGATGGATCGTGGCTTTGAATGGAAGTGAAACATGGACGATAACTTGCTCAGAAAGGAAGAGAATATAAATTTTTAAAATGTGGTGTTACAGAAGAACGTTGAAAGTGAGATGTGTAGATCGAATAACGAATGAATAGATTCTGACCGGGCGAGTTGGCCGTGCGGTTAGGAGCGGGCGGCTGTGAGCTTGCATCCGGGAGATGGTGGGTTCGAATCCCATTGCCGGGAGCCCTGAAGATGGTTTGCCGAGGTTTCCCATTTTCACGCCGGGCAAATGCTGGGACTGTACCTTAATTACGGCCACGGCCGCTTCCTTTCATCTCCTTGGCCTCTCCTATCCCATCGTCGCCATAAGACCTATCTGTGTCGGTGCGACGTAAAGCCACCAGCAAAAAATTATATTTTGAATCGAACTGTTGAGAGGAGATCGATTTGGTTAAATTTGACGAGAAGAAGAGATAGAATGATAGGATACATCTTTAGATACCCAGGACTTCTGCAGTTGGTTTTTGAGGGAAGTTTAGGTGGTAAGAATGGTACAGGTAAATCAAGGTAAGAATATGACAATCAGATTAGAACAGATGTAGGATATAGTAATTAGAAATATAGTACGTAGAAGTGAAAAGATTAGCACAAGATTGGGCAAGGAGGGCTGCAACGAATTAGTATATGGACTGATGACTCAAACAACAACATGGTTGGTAACGAAGGATTTCGATCTTAATTTTCTATAAAAATACAACGAGTGTAGTGAAATTCTCTAGTGTTATTTTTGTGAAATAGTAAAAGTACCCGTATACATTATGATGTGTTCAAGAGTACGAGATGGATAACTTTTCTTAGTTATTTTTTTACAACTGGCTTTACGTCGCACCGACACATATAGGTCTTATGGCGACGATGGGATAAGAAAGGCCTAGGAGTGGGAAGGAAGCGGACGTGGCCTTAATTAAGGTACAGTCCCAGCATTTGCCTAGTGTGAAAATGGGAAACCGCGGAAAACCGTCTTCAGGGCTGCCGACAGTGGGGCTCGAACTCACTATCTCCCGGATGCAAGCTCACAGCTGCGCACCCCTAACCACATGGCCAGCTTGCCCGGTACACAGCTGTCTTCAAATACAACTGAGAACATGAGAGCTAAAAGAAAAAGGAAATATTCTCCATAGATTGCCTTGGAGGTCCTTGGACAAGTGGAAGGCAAAGGCTTCAGCAGCGGATTTGTTTTCTAAATATTCCCACTCTCTGACGAGGAATCGAACCTGCGCCCTTCCGGCTGAATCGAGAATTTTTGTTCCGTAAACCTACTGAGGAGCTAATAAATTCTAAAAATCGAAATAATAGCTGCGGTTGTGTTAGAGGTACATGGATAACCTATAAATTTAGGCACTTTAACACTGACGAGACATGACAACCCAGCTCTCCATAAATGACTTCTCCCCTTCCTTTTGGCTTATTAGAAAGTTTTCAGTTATAATCTCTACGTGAATAACAGAGAATAATTTTATAAAGCTCATGGTGAGCCTCTTAACAGATGTTACTACGTTACGAGGGTATTTATTGACTAGAATGGCAGACTTCCAGCACGGTCATAAACTTGTAGCCGCACAATATTCTGTAAGGTATAGCGGTAATAAAACAGCAGAACGTACAAAAAATAAAAAGTAGATCTGGTATATGTTTCTATATCACAAGTAAGAAGATAAAGTTGTACTCTTCACGATATGCGTCTTAAAAAAATAAACAACAATTCTTGTAAAGTGTGGAACGTAAATGGAAATTCTACAGATTATTTCCTGTAACGTTTGGGAGTAAAATCTATTAGGAATTTTAATAACTCTATATCACATTCAGTATATTGGTTAGGGTGATTGTGGGTGTAATGTAAAAGTAAAAATAATTCAAAAATGTTACATACACTTTTTCCGAAAATGTTTTATTTCACAGCTACGCAACACAAACGAATTGCATGCCTTCTATAGTTTATTAATTTAAGGATCACAAATTTAATTAAGATACTGTGCTTAGTGTAAACTTACAGTTTCATATCTTGGCTCTGTATTTTTTCCTGCAAAACCAATTGAAGGACACCGTATTGTCTTAAAATGTGTCTTATCAATTTGTGACTTGTCCACGTCAAATATCTTGGAACCGTTCTCCTCTCGCCTATATGAAAATACCAATAAAATAATCTAATTTCAATAGAGCTTAACATTACTGAAGCAGAAAAACAATCAATAGTCAGTTGTTCATTAATTATTATAGCTAATAAACGTTAAGATCCGCTTTCTCAGAAATGAATCTTACAGACCCTCCATGTCATAATGACTGTTATACTTTATTCTCTTGAAGGAGCCTGGGGAACAGCCGATTTACAAAATGGCCTTCCTTAGGGTGCGAACATGCCGGGTGATCATAGTACTGCCTTTTACTCATCACCCGCTATTCAAAGGCACACATACCACGTGGGGGAACCTCGCTCTTCCTTCAGTGCGGAGGAACAATTTTCCGTCCATTTATGGTTGCACAGCATTCCTGGGAGTACCGCGTTGTGTTCTTTTAATTTAAGTTTCGTTTTTATATAAAAATATTTGTAATTTTGCATGTATGTACATATTGATTAAGTACAGTAGCACTAGTCATGAACTTTCGGTAGCAAGTAAACTGTTGGTCTTCTGGCTTTGTGCTTTTTTATTTTGTTTTTGTTTGTATGTTATTTAACATCCTCCTCTTTGGGATTTACAGACCAATGCCCGTATGGGAGGAAGAATTATTCTACTAGACAAGGACAACAGAAGGACTCACCAGGTCAGTGATCAGCTGTACGCAGTGGTCACTCCCAAGGATAACAGACACAACGTTCAGACCAAACATAATATAAATTACAATCCGCCTATTCGCCTTGCTAATGGGGAAAATCCCGACAAAATAAATACACACAGATTGGCAGGCCTCGTTACGAGACGTTACCGCCTCGATCACCACATTTGATGTTTCGTTCTTATTAATAAATCAAATTACATTCATTACAATAGTTCAAATTACCAGACATACCCATCTCCTTTCCAATGTTGTTCCATAGTTTTTCAGTGTACACAATTTTTATGTCTTTTATACTACAACGGAACACTGTGCCTAACCAGTTCAGTAAGCTCCTCCTTTAAACGACACATGTTTCATAAGGACGGAACAACACAACGACAGTCATCGGACTTGCACACAATAGCATTGTGAGTACGCGGCGGCCATGGATTGAGCTGACCAATCACAGAACAGCACTCAAGAACACACCGCTCAAGAATCAAGCCGATTTGATTATTGAGCGAGGAATGGAGCGAAGGGTGATGAGTGAAGTGCCGGCATGAACGGCCACAGTTAAATATACTGTGAGAGTTTGTTTTGGATCTGTTAGCTTCCCGTGTGAAGAGGTAGGGGTGATGAGCGCTGAGTTAGGAGTGATCCACCCGGCATGATAGTACTCTAGATGGAAATGGCGTATTCATTATTATTATTATTATTATTATTATTATTATTATTATTATTATTATTATTATTATTATTATTATTATTATTATTATTATTATTATTATTATTATTATTGTTACGGAGTTTTGTGGATTTGCAGAGGTGAAAGAATGTGCGGGTTGGAATAGGTCTCAACTACAGAAGCACGAAAGATGAATTAAAATTTTAACAAGGTTATATTTTCAAAACTTAACAATGGTAGCATAGAATTTTGAGCATACAACAAATAACAACAAGTTAAATCAGGTACATAATTTAGAGAATATTTAACCGGTTCCCACTAGGGGAAATAACAAAAACAATCAGGTGTACAGCCGCTGTACCGAAAACCAGTTAAGTGATTTTTACCTATATTGGGCTACGGCCGACTTCATTAACTCTTGAGCTCACAGCTCACAATCACAAAAGCTACAGGGCAGAAAACCCCTAAGTACAAGGAGCACTTGCTCCTAATTACAATGTTAAAGAAAAGAGCAGAACCGCTCTCAATATTACCGGCCTATCAAAGGCTACAACCTTCAGTTCAGACTGCCCTCAAGGCACACTAAGAAACAGGGGTATTTGATACCCAACCTACAGGGCCTTTACATGAGGAAAACAAAACATCAGGTTAAATTACTGGCCCTTAATACAAGATTGAATGGAGGCGATAACTTGCCCTCCTACACAAAGTTTTTGTCTAAAACCTATGTGGCGCTAGGCCGATGATACAGGAGCTAATCCCAATCTATGGAGGTGACTAGTTGGCAAATAGAGAAAAACGGTTACGAAAACATAGACCCCTCAAATTCAAAATGAAGAGGAGTTCGAGAGGTTGAAGCACTCTCTATCCCCGCTTTACAGATTAGTAATTTGTAGATAGACAGAAAAGAATTTACATTTTAAAAGGGTAGGTTACATACTAAAGGTTTCGAACCCTCCCCGAGAGTTAAACTGCTGAGCTAGCAAGAAATGAAGATGTTAGCAGGCCATTACCTTGTAGATGAACTGCTGCTTGGAGAAAGAGGCGCTTCCCGCCCCCTGCTATATATTCCCACACTGAGAAAGATGTTACTAAAGTGGCACCGAGACAAGAAAATCAGCAGTTTATATACCCTCGTGGAACATACGAGACCTTTCCTGAATGATAACAACCCGCCCCACAAACTTTTATTGGCTACGAGCAAAAACTAATACACAAGACGATGAAGAAACACCTTATTGGTGGAAAATTAATTACAGAAATTTATGATTGGCTAATTTCAAAACTGGGGGAAGGAAAGGATTATATTGCCAACCCACAAACCACAGGACAAAATTTAGTAAAAGTAAAACTTAGGAATACAATATTTCTTCAAGGAAGTTCATTCCATTGCACCAGAGTGTGTTACCATAGTTTGGGTAGCGACATCTGTTAGAGAATGTTCAAACTTCTTGATACGGAGCAAACAAACACAAATCAAAATAGACACAGTTCAGAACACTTCAAGATTACCAAATTTACAGTAGTGACATCTTCCGAGAAACCGTTGGGTTAATACACTTTGTTAAAGTTCAGTGTTTCTCCTGTAGAGAGGTTTCAACTGGCGCAATATTTGAATTCGCGGCGTGGAGGTGTACCGCCCGGTACAATTATTATTTAGTGTATGATGCTACAGTTGACAATGGCCTATGAACAAGTTCTTGACACGCACAAAAAAAGACATACAATTGATTCTATATACATTTTAAATATATATTTATATATATTTTAAAAGTTTAATGTGGAGGGCTTTCGGTCTCTTATAGAAGAATGTCCAGCTCTTCCAACCAAGATAGTACCTCAGGGGTCACACGATGTATGTCCTCGATGGAAGCTCGCACAGGGCAGTCCTTTATAATGTGCGCGATGGTTTGCACTTCAGCATCACAGTCACAAGCTGGGAAGTCTTTCTAGCCCCACTGATGCAGAGCAGAACACTTCTTCCGACTACACAGCGCAACCTCTTTAAGTGTAGTCCAGGTGGAGCGAGGACGGTTGAACCCAGGCAACTTTGTAATTGGACCCCTAATGTTGACAATGCCCTAAGGGTGTGATTGAGACCATTCATGTTTCCATATTTCGTCAGGTTTAGAATGTGAATTAACTAATTCCTTTGCCGTCTTCCAGGTAGGTATGCGTGATTTGTTACGGCATCTTCATCTCTATCTTGATATATTGGGAGGTAACCGTTCATCAGTATCCTGGTCCATAATATAATAATAAAACGAAGTTACTGGTTTTGACAGTTATCGGAAACCAAAATCTTCATTAATAGTAAGCATTCTCGTGATTAATTTTGGTCATCTCTATGTAGCGAGAAACTTCATAAAGTTTTATAATTTCCCAAAGAGAAGTGTACAATCGGTGTGATCCATGTGAAGCAATAGGAGGTGAACGAAATGTAGAAGAGAGGCGATGGAGAATGGGACAGGCGACATAAAGTGGAGTTTGCTCGGAAATGAAGCGCGCACTCGGGTCACTCGATAAATTAGATTAAGATGGGTTCAGGTCGCTGAAAGTCAGAGGACCGGGCACACAAGGACAGCAAACAGAGCAAAGCATCATCATTAGGTTACCTCTCACTATATTTACACCTCTCAAACATGTGAGAGTAAACACTCCGCTCTACACGGTGCCTGATTCATTGTCACCAACGCAATCCTAATTCGTTACCTCGTAAAAGAACTTCAAAATACATCTTTATTCTGAATAAACAAGACATTTATCAATAATGTAAATGAAATTCCATGGCTCCAATATTTTGAATAACAATATCATTTCAATTAATTTTAGCGTTTGGCTTTTAGTGCCGGGAGTATCCAAGGATATGTTTGGTTCGCCAGTTCTGTAGCTGCTTTTCCTGGTACACCTCATGCGGGTGAACTACATATACCGCTGTGTGGCGATGTTGTCTGGGGGTGTAGGTGGAATTGTGTGGGCTAAGAATGGGAGACAAGCGGCCGTGGCCTTTAGAAAGGTCCCATTCTTCATCGCCTCCCTTCTACATTTCGTTCGCCTCCTATTGCTTCAAATGGGTCACTACGAATTATGAAGTCTTAAAGGAAATAGATGAATATTGTTACTTGGTTATTAAATAACTAACGATGGCAGAAGTAAGGAGGACATACAATGTAGGCTAACACAAGCAAGGAAGGCCTTTCTGAATTTGCTCACTTCGAACATTGATATAGGAATTAGAAAGATGTTTTTGAAGACTTTCGTATGGAACATGACAATCTATAGAAGTGAAACATGGACCATAACTAGCTCAGAACGAAAGAGAATAGAAGCTTTGGAATGTTGAAAGTAAGATAGGGTAGATCGAATCAAGAACGATGATTTTACTGAATCAAATTGGTGAGAGGAGATTGATTTCGGTAAATTTGACCAGAAGATGAGAAAATACGATAGGAAACATCTCAAGATTCCAGAAGTTATTCAGGTGGATTTTAAGGGAAATGTAGGCGGTAAGAATGATGGAGTTGGGCCAAGTTATGCACATGACAAACAGATTAGAGCAGATGTAGGATGCAGTAGTTATGCAGAAATGAAAAGTTTAGCACAATATAGGGTAGTATGGAGAGTTGCATCAAACCAGTCTAAGGACTGTTGACCCAAGCAAAACCACCAAAGACGTGGAAAGCCGAATAATAATAATAATAATAATAATAATAATAATAATAATAATAATAATAATAATAATAATAATAATAATTCGACTATCTCTTCGGGGTTTGAACGTGTGATCTTGAGAACTGAAAGTCACTATCTCATTGATTAAAAGTCAGGGAAGTGAAATTTCGAGGATAAGTAATAGAAGAGCCACGAAATATAATGCTGAGAGTAGGCAAGCTAGAAATATGACAAGTAATTTTATATTCAAGTAAGAGTCCAAAATAATAGTTTAATGGGAAAATTAACGGAATGTTACAGACGGATCATATAGGAATGAATTACCTGATATAAAATAATGCGCTCTCAGGCATTCAGCGGGATAACCAGTTTGAAAATCCATTCATTTTAAAAATAATTACCAAATGCAATCATTTGAATGATGTAATAATCATCTAAAAGAATATGATACAATAATTTAAAAATATCCGAATAACAGAATGAACTAAAATCAAATAGCCGATAATAATGTTTCTGAAATAATGCAGGTTCAATAATTTGTAGGTGGGCTACAGAAGCTTGACTGAAAATAATATAAATAATAGAAAGATCACTAAAATGATTTTAAAAAATGACACAGAAGTCTTTCAAAATATAGCTAGTTGCTAGCTTAGCTCATTCTGCTCAACATTCAATGGTGGTAGTGATAATTGTTTAAAGGAGAAATACAATTAAGCAACCATCCCCTTGCGACTGTTGCCGTTTCTTGATTGATTCAGGATGTTTAGATCTGTTTTTTAACACAAGGCAAGAGTAAAGTTTAGCTTCACCGAAGCTCCAGTCTCATTTATGGTTGGGACAGTCTGGAAGCTGCTGGAGTTTGGGTGGTGCTGAGTAATAACATTTAGAGCACGACTTGTGCGTCAAGATATTACGAAACGTTCTTCTCATAGGGTCTGTCGCACTGTAAAAGCACTTTCTGTCCCAGTGCGGAAAGCAATGGAAAACTACATCAATCTTCTTATTGCCTAGTACGCCGTATTTTAGCACTACCGATGGGTTTTATGGTTTCCTTATATGCCTTTGGTGATGTTATTTGAGGATCCAACCATCCTTCAGGCTGATGACCTAACAGATAGACAGGCAGAATCATTCCCTGTTAACACTAACCAGACGAAAAAAATGAAGTACTATTGAGAAGGTGAAGAAATCGGCAAATGGAAGGAAACATCTGCGAAGGGCATGAAAATGAAAGACTTGCTTATCCTCGCAGAACAAATACCATCGGGTGGGAAGAGAATACGTGCTGACCAAGGAAGGTCGGATAACAAAGATGAACGCGAAGAGGGTGGCAAGAACAACTGGAAGCAATGCCAGCCAGGAGACCCATGGTCACTACCCTATCCTCGCTAGTTAAGAGCCCTGGTCGTCCATTCTAGTTGCACTTACGACAAGAAGAACTACCGCGAATGGATTCCTTGCCTCATCCACATAGAATAATGTATTACTCTGCAAGAGCATGAGTCATTTAGCAGACAGGGGGGGGTCCCTTTGCTATGAAGCCCTTCATATTTTCTTGCCTTCTTCCTCTACTTCTTTTACCTTCCTCCTTTTCTTCTACTTCTTATTCCGTCTCTTCATAGAAGGTGGTGACCATCAAGGAGTAATATTTCCTGTTCTATGTTTCCTTTATTAGATTGCCGCGTCGTGGATGTTGGAACTACTGTTGAAGTGTCGACACCCAGAATAATCTTCCCCGTCTTCGTTTCCTTTCTATCTTGCCATCTATAATCAGTTGTGCCAGGCTTTATTTGTCATTTCAAAAGATGTCATCGAAATATTCTAATTTCCTGCGCTTTGCGAGGGTTAGGACTTTGAATGGTTTCCAGTCAAGACGAGGGTACCTTTATCTTTTGTGCCATCAGTGAACTGAACATTCTGAAAAATAGATATCCACAGAAAAACACGCCTTCATAAAACTGAACATGTGGAAGAGTTTTGCTACCTAGGAACCCTAATCACGAGTGATAATTGGAGCATATCAGAAGTCACGAAAAGCATAGCAATGGCAAAGAGAGCCTTCCAGAATAAAAAGCATCTGCCGGTCAATTCAAATTCGGAAAGCCTTTGCTAAATGATTTGCATGGAACGTGCTTCGGTACGGTTTCGACGCTGGACATTAGGAGAGCAGGAAAAGACAACAAGAGAGGCAATTGAAATGTGGATCTAGAGAAACATTGCAGAGGATAAGTTGGACTAAAATGAAGAGCAATACCGAATCTTTAGAGAGAGAGAGAGAGAAGGAAAACAGAGTCTTAGGCCGGCCGCAAAATGAGACGCAGGTTTGTGAGGTGACGCAGGGTGACTCACGGTGAGTTTCTGCGAACCACAGAACTGACTGGACCCGCGCATGTTACGGCGCAGGGTGACGTGACGCAGTTGCTGCGCGTCGTGACCCTGCGGACCGCAGTCTCTCTTCCGCAGTTTCCTGCAAGACTCACGGTGATTTGGGTTGTTCATATTGCTGATAAACCATTTTTCTGACTCAGGAATTCTTTTTCAAATATCATATTAAATGTATTTTTTGTCTAAACCACCATAAACTATATACTGTGTTTTGAGGAAGAATTAATGTACAATATAAAGCAACAGAATACCAATTTATTGCAGTTAAATGTTTTATCTATTGATGAATGCAAAAATAATAGTTTTGAAATGAGAAATTCCAAAAATAAACTCATGTAACAAATACAAATTATTTGTAATGGCTAAACTGAGATATACAAATTGAAAACAACTTATTTCCATACACAAAAAGTGCGTTTTGGTGAGAAAAATAAGTAACAAATAATGTGACGATGTCATGACGAGGGGGTATGAGAGAAGGAAGTAATGATGAGGCTTCTTTTTCTTTTTACAAGTTGCTTTACGTCGCACCGACTCAGATAGGTCATAAACTGCGTACTGAAACTGCCATGAAGAATTCGACGTGAGTCACCCTGCGTCACCTCACGGACCTGCGTCTCATTTTGCGGCCGGCCTTATAATCATGTCGCGCCTTGTAAGTTTTATATCTATTATGTTCACATTCTCACACTTGTTCTTTTTTCTTTTTCTTACAGTTGATCTCAACTGGGCTCCATTTTAACTCATTTTAAAATTCAATTTGACGACACGTTCACGTGGACTTAAATGTTGTAAATAGTTTTAATGCTGATGATGGACCTAGAGTCTGGAAATCGATTATGTAATAATATAGTGTGCTGATACGACTGTTTATAATTCCGTGTGGCTATATCTAGCCGAGTGCAGCCCTTGTAAGGCAGACCCTCCGATGAGGATGGACGGCATCTGCCATGTGTAGGTAACTGCGTGTTATTGTGGTGGAGGATAGTGTTATGTGTGGTGTGTGAGTTGCAGGGATGTTGAGGACAGCACAAACATCCAGCCCCGAGCCATTGGAATTAACCAAGGAAGGTTAATAAAATCCCCAACCCGGCCGGGAATCGAACCCAGGACCCTCTGAACCGAAGTCCAGTACGCTGACCATTCAGCCAACGAGTCGGACGATACGACTGTTGTGATTAATAATAATTAAAACGGAGTGTGGTAACTGAAATTGAAAAACGGAAAATAAAATTTACTGGTCACATTCTGCGACATGAGGAGTTCCTTTGCAACATCACTGAAGGAAGAATTGCCGAGAAAAGGAGGAAGAGGACGATGCAAAGTGTCTCACTTCAAGAGAACTTGAGAATGAACTGCGAGACCTACACTGAGTTGAAAAGGCATTCCCAAGATAGACATCTATGGCTGCGGCGATAAGGCTTAGCCTTTAGAATATGATGATGATGACAGAAAAATGTTACATGAACACTGCACGTCTATCTGTAACTGATCTGTTGAGTCGCATGTACAAACTGTGAGTGGAGTTCGGCAGAGCACATACAGGTAATCAAGTGACAAGTGGCTGGTAAAGCCCGCGAGCTCGCCAGAGAGCCAAGACAAATCTGGCGATCCTTGATACGTCGCACGAATAATGGAGACAAGGCCAATTCGTCTCCGGCGCTAAGATGGAGTGGTCCGGAAAAAGTAGCGTGGGACAAAGATGTTCTTCTGTCTCTACATAGGCTCTAATAAACGGCCTCTTGTCATGATTTAAATGTGTAAATATAGAAACATTTACGAAAGATGACATTCAAGCCAATATTAAGAGGTAGAGATTGTAAAGTGGCTGATTCAACTGATAATTACGAGGTAATTGTGTGATTATTTAAAGACAATATACTCAGTTTTTTTTTTTTTTTTTTGCTATTGGCTTTACGTCGCACCGACACAGATAGGTCTTATGGCGACGATGGGACAGGAAAGGGCTAGGACTGGGAAGGAAGCGGCCGTGGCCTTAATTAAGGTACAGCCCCAGCATTTACCTGGTGTGAAAATGGGAAACCACGGAAAACCATCTTCAAGGCTGCCGACAGTGGGGTTCGAACCCACTATCTCCCGAACACTGGATACTGGCCGCACTTAAGCGACTGCAGCTATCGAGCTTGGTCTGTTCTTTTTAAATATGATCCATATTCTGCTGGGCTGAGTGGCTCAGACGGTTGAGGCGCTGGCCTTCTGACCCCACCTTGGTAGGTTCGATCCTGGCTCAGTCCAGTGATATTTGAAAGTGCTCAAATACATTAGCCTGATGTCGGTAGATTTACCGACACGTAAAAGAACTCCTGCGGGACTAAATTCCGTCATCTCGGTGTACCCGAAAACCGTAAAAATATTTAGTGAGAACGTAAAACCAATTACATTATTATTATTATTATTATTATTATTATTATTATTATTATTCGGAATATTCTCCGTAGAGTAAGTAACCTACCATACATACTTATATACAAACAATTACAGTATTCTTGTCTATTCGCTTAAACTGTTTGCCTCGAACTTCGAATTTTTCTCGGAATAGGTACACCAAGCTCTAAAATAGGTTCAATTCAAGTTTTGTATTTTTACCAGTCTGCTCTCTGTCTCTTGTGTTCCCACTCGCTTTTCCTGAATGGCATTACTGCTGTAGGGATGATGAAGATACGTTTTCCGCGGTTGCACTAACACAAACTTGTCAACAGTGCAAACAATAGCTAATTAACTCATTTTCAAATGTGAAACATCGTGATCCACCAACAGTATACCATACTCCATCTATGAGGATTCGAGGTGCAGCATCAAACATTTTTATCAGCTATGACATTTCCTCAAACAACACAATATTCAATCAATTAATCAATTGGTCACCAGTGATCTACGTTTTGGGCTGTTGCCCGAGTGGCAGATTCTCCATTAAACCTTAACCTACTCATTTCTTAAATGATTTCCAAGGAATCGGAAATCTAACGAATATCTCCCTTGGACAATGATCACAATCCCTAATTCCCTCTCCTATGAAAGAATATTTTCTCCCATTTGACTTCTTAAATTCCAATTTCAACTTCATATTGCGATCTTTCCTACCTTTAAAACCTCCATTCCAGCTTATTCACCTACTAATATCACTCAACGTCACCTCTCCACATATCCCTTAGTCGAGCAGCTTGTCTCCTTACTCCCAGGTCTTCCCAGTCCAAAGTTTGTAAAATTTTCATACCGCTACCCCTTGTCGGAAATATCCTAGAACAAATCGAGCTGCTTTCCTTTGGATCTCTTCCAGTTCTTGAATCAAGTAATCCTGTGAGGGTTCCATACACTGGAACCATACTCTAGTTTTGGTCATACCAGAGACTTATATGGACTCCCCTTTTCATCCTTACTACAACCCCTAAATACTCTCATAGGTATGTGCAGAGATCTGTACCCTTTATCTACTAAACCAATGAAGATATTTCCTTATATTAACACGTAGGCACTTACAGTGATCCCCTAAAGGAACTTTTGCCTCCTAACGCAGTAATTAAAACGAGAGGACTTCTCCTATTTGTGAAACTCACAACCTGACGTTTAACCCCGTTTATCATCATACCATTGCTGTCTATCTCTCAACTTTGACGAGGTATACTTTCAGTCGCTCACAATTCTGTAACTTATTTATTACTCTGTATAGTACAACATCGTCTGTAAAAAGCCTTACCTTTGATTCCAGTACTTTATTCACATAATTTATACGTACAAGATAACATAAAGTTCCAATAATACTGTTTTATGGAACCCCTCTTAATTAATACGAGATCGCTATTGCAATACGATGTCCTTAAAACTCGTTTGAAGAATTTCACAAAATTATGGAGTGAAACTTTCCGTTCGACAATACATTTTTCCCTTGTTCTTTTCCTTCAATTTTAGTCAATATTCGCTTTAATTAAACCAAAATTCTATGTTTTACTCATCTGGCAACCTTATTATTGGTGTAGTCGTAACGCGTATACGAAAATATGTTCATATTTGTCCGACAGTCTCTTTGAACGATATAAAGTTTCTCCGTGACAATATCTCTCTTGTCAGACCTGTGATATAATCAATACCTGTTCGAATGCGCATAAAGAACAGTACTTTTTTCTCATTATGCAAAAGATGAAACCTTGTATTGACAGTACCGGGCGAGTTGGCCGTGCTCGTAGAGGCGCGCGGCTGTGAGCTTGCATCCGGGAGATATAGGTTCGAATCCCACTATCGGCAGCCCTGAAGATGGTTTTCCGTGGTTTCCCATTTTCACACCAGGCAAATGCTGGTGCTGTACCTTAATTAAGGCCACGGCCGCTTCCTTCCAACTCCTAGGCCTTTCCTATCCTATCGTCGCCATAAGACCTATCTGTGTCGGTGCGACGTAAAGCCCCTAGCAAAAAAAAAATGTATTGACAGTGAATTTCTATATTTTAAAAATCGTATGTACACATTGTGTTTATTTTATTGTAACATAAACTATATTTCTGATAACTTCGTCTTCTCTGTTGGTTATCACATTAATTCTAATGCTCAATTTCTTTGTAATAAATTCGCAAGTAAATTAAAAGACAAGAAGTCTCTTGTGCTCAAAACATTCTGCTCATCCTGTACACAATTTAATACACATATTTTTCGATATTGCCTGTTATTTCTTTCCAATTCATCCTTAAAGTGTCTATGATTGAAATAATCATCTTCATATTCTCTATTACCATACAGAAGAACGGTTTAAATAACTTCCAAATAACTTGGTTCTTGGTTGTTAAACACGTTAATCATATTGTTCATTTCCTTCAAATGAGTACATAAATGATTATAATAATGAAAGTAAACTAAATTGAACAAATCTGGTTAGAATTTTCATTATAATTGCGATTATTTATGGAACAGCAGTGTTGGTAATAAAAATATTATGAAGTCTGTTTGATGACAAAATTTTATCACTTCGGCGTCTTATAATATCATCAATTTAGGTGATATTTACGCTGAAGAGCCATATTCCATAGGGAAAGCATTTTCCTAACGAGAGCAAAATTCCAGGAGTGTTCAGTCTTTTAAAACCAACAGCAGTTGAGGCTATAAATTTTAACAGTTGCCAAAGTGACTGAATGTTATCCCAAGGAAGTTTTCTAACGTTCTGGAAGCCAATAACACAGAACACTTTCCCATTTAAATAAATAAATACGTTTTCCATTATGTCATTCCTTACATTCCCAGAATGTCCCTGACGCAGTATTTTGTTCTGGACTATCCATCTCTCCCATGTCTCTCATCGGTGTTTTGGCGTTAGCAATATATATTGACGACTGATACGTGAGTATGTCAGATCATGCATGGCGCTAGGCTCTAGTTTTACGTAAGGATGCCCATGGACCTTTTGTGTTTGAGGCTTTGGATCTCATCGATACATAACTGATTGTTGAGCGGGTTGCCTAGTGCGGCAAACTGCTACAGTAGCTCGGTAATTTTCCACCGTCTCTCTCGTAGGATCATTATTTGACATTCGTCGTGGATGTCAGTACCGCATGTGTACCTATCATCCCCTGTGACAAAGCGAAGTGCCCGGTTTCAGACAACTTGGACGCTGTCAACGCGACTGTCGGCGGCAATGCTCCATGTAGGACAGGCATACTCAAGTAACGGCCTTATTATTGAAGTGAACAAATTAGCTTGTTTTCTGTAGTTACGATGTTCTCAGGGTTCAGTAATGGGAAACGTTTGGTGTGGGCGATGGCCAGAGTTCAGGTAATATGCTGGCGTTACGTCAGTCCTCGGTCCAGCGTGACGCCCACGTTCCCATTCGACAGTTACCGGTAGTAAACTTCGATCTCTCTTTGACCCAATCGCTTCAGGTTTATTGGTCCCGCGCGCTCGTTTAGAAATCAGATTTAAATCGTCTTCAACACGAGCTCCTGTGCATCGCTCTGAAATTAATGCAAAAAATGGAACAGCAACCTGAATTTCCACGCACAGGTTTCAACAAAATAATTTCAGAACGAAGATTTTGTGTGGTAATTGTTGTAACCAAGGTTGAAATTTACAAACACAACTTTTATTGCTTCACTTTATGATATTTACACAAATAACAGAAAATTATTTTGAAGCAAAAAGGAATATTGAATCTTGAGAAAAGTCTGTCTTTATACAATATGTACAGGTTTACAGTCTTTATATACACTTCTATCTTGAAAAGATAGTCTTTGTGAATTGACACGTTGATAGTCGAGAACTATCTGGCACACTAACATAAATGTCTTTGAGAGTCCTTGTTTGTTGAAGTGCCTGAATTCCTAAAAAGCAAGTTCAATTGATTGAAGAAATTCCACCTAGCGAAACTAAGGGAGCTTGCGTAAATTAGGGAATGACAATGGCTTGTAAAAGAATTACGGAACATAGGCAGCGGAAACAGGTAAG
Source organism: Anabrus simplex (assembly GCF_040414725.1). Lineage (NCBI taxonomy): Eukaryota > Metazoa > Arthropoda > Insecta > Orthoptera > Tettigoniidae > Anabrus > Anabrus simplex. The sequence continues at coordinate 48,360,769 of NC_090273.1, read as the reverse complement.
GGAGCGGTGACCAGAGGTGAAACCTCGTACTGCCAGAAATTCAGTCCACCTGGTCGAAGCACATTTTCAAGAGGAGTAGCCTCCGTGCTCGACGTAGGGTGTATTCTGGAGCTGGACACCGGGGCAAGTGGGCAAGTGAGCAGGAAGGGAGCTCCTATTTATAGTACACTCGATGGTCAGGCACGCGCACTGAGGGCTGCGCGTCGAAGCTAGCAGAATGATACACAGGCGCGCGTGCAGCTGGCTGGTGGAGCGAGACGGGAGCGCCGGACATACAACAGTAATCTCGAAACATTCGGGTATATGTAGAGGCACTTCCACTACTCATTTTCTTTCGAAAAATTGGGATCCCCATACTTTGTCTTTGCTCCAATATAATTGGATGCGTGGCTTACGAACCTGGGACATCAGATTGCAGAGGGGAAAGTAGGACTTAATTTCATCCTCATTAGTGTCTAGCCACTTGTCACCGTCTTTTTGCATGCGGGTTTGATAATTGCTCCATAGCGTAAATATTTGTATCCCACGTGTGGGAAACGACGGGTTCATAACCTACGATACAGAATTATCTAAATCAGTTCTCCCGATACCCATGAAGAGCCTATAAAGTGATGAATAATTGGTTGGTTATCTCTGTTAATAACCCACACCCAGTCAATGTTTAGGTTTCGCACGCTGGGCTTTAAAGTACGATTTCACTATCACTTGTATCCGATGAAATATCACTTTTACTTCATATCTCTTCTTCAATGTTATCATAATCGCTATCACTGTCCTCCAAACATAAAACACTTACAATTAACTCAGCAATAGCATTGCTGTCACTTGCTTACACTACGCCAGGAATCATGGCTAGGAGAATGACTGACACCTGAGGAAATGTTCGTGCTTTCAGAGTCTATAATTGGGCAATAAATAATGGTGCAAGTTCTTAAAGGGAGAGTTGTAAACAAGCCACATTGTTAAAAACATTAAGCTCTTTCGGCTTTTGGTGCTACGCTGGGGCGAAACGCTGGTAATTTCACGATTGAATCGATAAAATTAAATTATGTTTTCCTTCTAGAAACCTTATTATTTTTGATAAGCCACGTTGTTGTTCTAATAATAATAATAATAATAATGTTATTTTTTACGTCCCACTAACTACTCTTTTACGGTTTTCGGAGACGCCGAGGTGCCGGAATTTAGTCACGCAGGAGTTCTTTTACGTGCCAGTAAATCTACCGACACGAGGCTTACGTATTTGAGCACCTTCAAATACCACCGGACTGAGCCAGGATCGAACCTGCCAAGTTGGGGCCAGAAGGCCAGCGCCTTAACCGTCTGAGCCACTCAGCCCGGCCATTGTTGTTCTATTCATAGAAGTTCGAAAGAGGGAAACGCTTGCAAGGGTGATACGGCGCGTGAATGTTTCGTCATTTGAGTTTAAGACCTGGCCAACGCTCACGTGAACGTCATGTCAAATGAATCGAGTAGGTAGAGTGATACCGACTTTCCTATTCGACAGTTATTATATTTCGTCTGTTTTTGAGCTGCTCCACTTTCTGGCAACCTTCGGAATCTGCTTGTGTAGTTATCGCAGTAATGGAAATACCACACACTTGCACATACAGACACAGTTCCTCTCGGCTACTCTCCTTATATCATGTCTACGTGACGAAAAAAACCCCATCTCCACCTAGCTGATGCACTGACTCCACCGTCTTCGAGTGATACATCGCGCAGCTCGGATACATCTACGAGTAGATGTGGCCCTCTGATTGGAGCGAGCCACGTCCATTGTCTCGGCTGCTCACCTCAGCTATGTATCCACTCACGTTCATCCTCGCTCTTGGAGTATAGAGCACATTAATTTTTTAGACATACTCCTGCCCGCTCCTGTTGAGATGAAGTGGAGAACAGAAGGTAAGAACGGGAGCCAAGAAGAGTAGATATAATGCTTGCCTTAGAAGTGTCTACGCGGCGTGGGTGTAATGTGTAGTCTCTGGAGGTGCTGATATGTCAGGAACAGCAACAGAATGGAAAATGCCAGTTTCAATTCAACTGCCAAAGGAAAGCAAAGAGCTTGCTGGAGAGCGATATGTATGTGATATTACAATCACAGCGAACAAGACGAGGTACTGAACAACAGGCGATTATTCTTTGAAAGAATCCATTCCGTATGACAGGAAAGATTTATTCAAAGACGTTAAGGTATCGCACAAAAAATAGTCACCGTTTGTTACAAGAAAACGTTCTAGTGCTTTGGATTTAACGTAAATAACCATAATCTTACATCTGGAAAGGTTCAATATATCGACTTCTTTAGAAAGCCAACTGTATGTATCGATATATATCGATATTTTTCACAAAATGTCTTCCTTTCATTTGTGAATGTAGATCAAGTTCTGTGGTTATAAGTAACGATGAACTGTTGTCTTTTAACGAAAAATGTCAACATCGAGACGTTGTAAATTGCCAGCAGACGCGTTGTTATGTCTGTGGACATTACATTGGATCTAAAAAAAGTGAAACGCAAAATTGTGCCCGGTACGAAGTGCTGTGTCCGCCTCTGTGGTGTAGTGGTTAGCGTGATTAGCTGCAACCCCCGGAGGCCCGGGTTCGATTCCCGGCTCTGCCACGAAATTTGAAAAGTGGTACGAGGGCTGGAACGGGGTCCACTCAGCCTCGGGAGGTCAACTGAGTAGAGGTGGGTTCGATTCCCACCTCAGCCATCCTGGAAGTGGTTTTCCGTGGTTTCCCACTTCTCCTCCAGGCGAATGCCGGGATGGTACCTAACTTAAGGCCACGGCCGCTTCCTTCCCTCTTCCTTGCCTATCCCTTCCAATCTTCCCATCCCTCCACAAGGCCCCTGTTCAGCATAGCAGGTGAGGCCGCCTGGGCGAGGTACTGGTCATACTCCCCAGTTGTATCCCCCGACCAAGAGTCTGAAGCTCCAGGACACTGCCCTTGAGGCGGTAGAGGTGGGATCCCTCGCTAAGTCCGAGGAAAAAACCGAACCTGGAGGGTAAACAGATGATGATGATGATGATGATGATGATGACGAAGTGCTGTGAGGCGTACCGCGCTTATTTCAGTGTGCATGTTCGAGACCAATATGTTTCACGGCCTCCCCATGTCACTTGTGGCAGCTGCCATTTGCAATTCCCAGAATATGGCGAGAGCCTACAAATCATCACGACGACTATTATTGTATGGTGGATATTACACATTGCAAAAGTACAAAGAGCAGGGAAAATATTCCATATCCTACCATACCGTCATCTATTGCTCCAGTACCACATAGTGAAGAGCTGCCAGTTCCATCACCACCAAAGCAGAATACACGTGAAAAGGACGCGGAGACAAATTCAAGTGATGACAGTGATTTCAGTTTTAGTGATGACAGCAATTTGGAACCACAGCTCTTTACTCAGCCGAAATTGGATGACCTTGTTAGGGAGTTGCAACTAACTAAATCAAAGTCCGGCCCCGTGGTGTAGGGGGCAACGCGTCCGCCTGTCACCCGATGACCCCGGGTTCAATTCCCCTCTGGGTCAGGAGTTTTTAATTGTAAATTATTAATATCCCTGGCTTGGGGACTGGGTGTTTGTGTCACATTCAACACTCGACACTTCCCCCATTCCAATTTACACGCAGGTTCACATCACATGGTGCAAAAGATCTTTATAGGTCGACGCCCCAAACAAATAGATTTTTTTAAAAATTAATAAAAGGCTGAACTTCTTGCCGTCTGAAGCAATATAACTTGCTCGATAGATCCTGTAAAATAACAAAATATAGGCTAAGGCATAAGGATTTTGCATGCTTCTGCCAAATGTACGGAACTCTTTGTTTTTGCAGTGATGTTAATGGTCTGTTCGAACACATTAAAATTCCTCATGAACCGGATCAATGGCGTCTATTTATAGATAGTTCGAGTCGAAGTCTCGAAGCTGTCCTACTGCCCAATGGGAACACGTTTCCTTCCATACCAGTAGCTCATTCAGCACAACTTAAGGAGACTTATGAAAATATGAAGCTGCTGTTGGAAAAACTAAATTACGGATGTTACAAAAGGGGTGTCTGTGGTGATTTTAAGATTATGGGATTTCTTCTGGGGCTTCAAGGTGGCTACAACAAATATTCTTGCTTCCTCTGCCTGTGGGACAGCATTACACCAGGAAAGAATGGCCAACAAGGAAAGAACTCGTTCCAGGTGCACACAACGTGAGAAATGAGCCCCTTGTATCCAGGGAGAAGATTCTGTTACCACCATTCCATATGAAACATGGACTTTCTAAACAATTCATCAAAGGTTTAGATAGCAACAGTGAGGCTCTGAGCTTCATCAGATAAATGTTCCGCAAGTTATCTGAAGCAAAAACAAAAGGCGGAATTTTCACCGGACCTCACATTCGTGTGATGATACAATCAAAAGAACTTGTAGATGCAATGACCCTTGATGAACGAAATGCTTGGTATGCTTTTAGAATGGTAGTGAAACAGTTCATGAGAAACAATAGAAATGAGAATTACATGAAACTGATGGAGAATTTGATGCAGAGTTATCATGTACTTGGATGTAGAATGTCGGTGAAAATGCACTGTTTGTTTTCTCATATTGATTTCCTTAGGCCAAATTTAGGGGCTGAACTCGGCGAACGCTTTCACCAAGACATTCACTGCATGGAAAGAAGGCATCAGGGACGTTGGGACTGTGCTATGATGACAGACTACATGTGGGATATAGTACGAGCAGAGGGGTCAGAAGAACATAAGAGGAAAAGACGTTCTAACGTACATTTTTTAATGTCATCATTGTTGGGTAAAGATTCAGTGTTATTCAATATTTTTGCACGTATTTCCACCAATTCTTGAGGTACTGTATGGTAGATTTCTTCTATACGGCTCTAGTGGTATTAAATAAGCATGCAATATTAGTAGCTTTTAAGAAAATTGAAACATTCATTATCATTATCACTACTTATATATTCACAATTAGCGTCACCAAATTAAGCAATAAATGCACAAAATATATGACAAACAAAAACGTCAAATTTCGTTACGTAGGTTTATTGTTATTATTAACGCAGAGAGTAATGTATTCTTTCTACATTAAAATACTGCATCTTCGAGGCTGTTTTTCAGTAACATAGATAAAACAGAAGTGCCCAATCAGAATATGAGGAGATGCACATCTCAACCGATGTAAGGAAGTGTGATGTTTATCAACGTAACTTGGCGTGCTGACAGGTAACAGAAACACAGGGTATTCGGAATAAGCAAGCGATGTGATGGGCTGAGAAATTGCATTCCTGTTGTTACCAATGGCCTCCGCCCATATGATCTGCATTTGCGTTGTCTGTCTGGAACAGCTGTCAATCACATGCACCGTAACTGGAGTATGCTATTGTCTCGGATTACAGCTCATCACTCTGTGCTTCTCGCCAAGATATAACCCGTCTCCAGTGTTCTCTATAATTTAAACTTCGACGTAAAGTATCTTAATTAACGATACAAATATTATTCAGCCTCTATTGATAAGATGTTGGACGATCGTAATTTTAGCAGAGAAAAAGGAGGCTTTTTAAGATGCTAGTAAATTTAGGTGTACATCAGCAGCACTCAGAAGAATAAAACATTTATCAGATGTTCTAAAACCTCCTTTAAGTAAACACATGTTACGCTCGGACCATTTATTTGTAAACATGCTACATGCACTCGGAAGAAGAAGATTCAGTCTACGCATCTTGCATTTGCATATAAAGAGCACAATGAAATCGGAACGTGGTTCTATGGGATGTTTGGTTTGACTTTCTTCGATTCTGATGAATTTGGAGATGTACTTGCAGCTTTAGACGATTATTTGGTCATAACTTCTAAACTTCTGATGCCTTATTTCTTCCCGAGATTTGGACTTTTCATGCAATCATTTTTGGAAGAACTTCAAGTGCATGTGAGGCGTGACATAGAGATGTTTCACCTTGCAGTGCATATCAAGATACAGTAATTTACAATTATTTACAATTTTGTAGACGCTGTCATTCAGATAAAAATTAGTTCATACATTACATTGAATGCCATAGAGAATACCTAATCCAGCCAATCGAAAGTATAAAAATCGTAAGCAGTTCTTTGAAGAACTGATTTTTCAACAATGACAAAGAAATTATTCTTCCCATTCTCTTTCTACTTAAGACACTGTCTTCAAACGAAGGTTGGCGATCCACGAAGCCAGCTCTGATTTTGACAATGAAACATTAAAAGCTTCTTCTATGTCATCTTCGAATGTATTTTAGCCATGACTTTCTCCGTCTCCCAACGGACCTTTTCCCTTGTATCTTTCCTGTAATATTTAATACGGCTCTCCCCTCATGACATGTCCTAGGAGTTGCATTCTCCTTTATTTTTCAATATTAGCAGTTCTTTTCGATTTTTCATTTGATGAAGGACCTCGACATTTGAAATGTTCAGTATCCAAGATATGTACAAGAGATGACGATACATACACGTTCCAAAGGCATCGATATGTTTTTCAATGCTTGGATCCAGGGTCAAGCTTTCAAATCTATATAGGAGAATGCGTAGCAACGGATCATGTGGATTCGTAGCAGCAGACTCAGATCTACCCTACAAAGAATTTCTTCATATTAATGATTTGTTTCATGGCCTGCTCAATTCTAGATTTACCTCTCATTTGGAAAGAAATACTAGTCATCATCAATGTCTAATGTCAATGCCTTTTCTATGCAATCATTGTTCTCTATCCTGAGATGCTCGTTTCATATCATAGCAGAAACCATAATAAAAACTCTGTGCCAAGTTTTGAAGAAATTTTCTCCTCTGTCGTCCTCGGTCTTGCTTCCCTATAATTTTCCCTTCCAGCAGATTGGTAAGACAGGTATTATGTCACAGGATGTGGCCAGTGAATTTAGCTCTTCTTGTGTGTATCGTTAGCATCAGTTCTCTCTTGTCTTCTATTTCTAGCAGAACACATTTTGTTTGTTCTCTTTTCAATCCATTTAATCCATAGCATTCGTCTTCTGACCCATATCTCAAATGCTTCCAGATTTTTCCAATCCTGATCTCTGACTGTCGAAGATTCACAGCCAATCAGTAGCTCGTACACTATATTTTCTCAAAAGCTTTATTAGTTGTTATAAACACAAAGATTAATTATATTCCAATGATTTACAGACTTTGACAAGTACTAAGGTACTGATACGATTATTTTAAACATCATTTTTAACTATACCCTTTGATAGCAAACTGCTCCACGGAGCAAGCTGCTGCCGCGAGGAAAATGACCACCGGTGCAACCGATGAGTTCGGAACGGTTACAATTTCATCTTGAATTCTCGTAAAATTATGGTAGGATATTCTCTTATTTGTGCAACCCTTTCAAACGTAAACGGATTGTGGTGTAACTTGTCCCTACAAACATAAGTACTGAAGGTAAGTGGCTAACTAATTGTTCTGGCCAGTTGTGAAAATTTGGAAATGGAGTCTTCCCATCGCCAACACTATACCAAGGGATGTATTCACTACTACGTGTTCGTATGGTGGTTGGGAAAGAAATGTGTACTAAGAAAAACAGACATCCAGTATCTGAGTCACAGGAACCAGAGGCGGTAAATTCCCTGAGCTGACCGGGAATCGAACCCGGAACCTTCTGAATCGAAGGGATCAAGGTTGACCTATCAGTCAAAGAGTCAAACGTACCTATTACGACACTCTTGAGAAAATTTCATTGATAATTTTCACAATCGTAAAACAGTTACTGTAGGCTTGACAGCTAATGAACAGGATACAAGTTACTGTATACTGTAATACTCCATGTATGTGTCACAGGATATATCTGTACTGTCGCACAAGGAGAATAAATATGTTAAAATGAACGACCTAAATAATGAAATATAAATTATTATTGATAGAATAGCTCCCTCTGTGGATCAGTGGTAGAGTGTCGGCCTTCAGGTCCCAAGCTAGAGGGTTCAAATCCGGCAGAGGAAGTCTGATTTTTGAAGGGTGAAAAAAGCCCATTCGACACTCCATGTCGTACGATGTCGGCATATAAAAGATCTCTGGTGACACATTTGGTGTTTATCCGAGAAAATCAACTAAAACTCGGACACAGACTCCTAAGAGAGATTCGGTTTACTCTGCCATCTAGTAGGCTTGCAGTTATATGGAACGTCGAAATTGACGAGCAAGTAGCCAGATGGCGTCAAATTAAAAAACTTGCACATAGAGCTGAGATCATACGAGGGTCGAGTCATAAGTCATGTCAACTATATATTTTTTCTCGCGAACAGGAGACAACACGGAAAATCTAATATATGTATTTGGAAATATAGGGCATCTACTTATGCATAGTGCCTGAAGACAAATTCTGACTTCAGGAGATTCTGGTAGAAAAGTGACAGAACACAGGTCAATGGTAAACATTGTTTTATTATGGTATAGACAGCAAATACACAAGACTGCGTACAAAGGACAGGTCTCCACTGGTTACAGACCTTCGAAATAATCACCCAAGGTTTCCACTGTGCGTTGCCAACGGTGGGGCAGGCGCTGAATACCATTCGTTTCATATGCATCGCTAACGTGTGACACCTCTCTCCGAAATGCTGTTACGGAATGGCACACCTAATGCTTCCCGCAGCTCTGCATGGCATTGGCGTGCATTTCTGCCGCGTAGAATTGCTATTTTAATATATGATCGTTGCTCCTGGTTGTTTACTTCCATTTTGTGACGCTCTCACTCACACACTGAACTTGGGGGCATGCTTAGACCCACACTGTTGTGTACATACACCATCTAGTGGCATCATACGCAAGTACAGACCGTACACTTCCAAATGCATCTCTTAGATTTTACATGTTGTCTCCTGTTCGGGAGAAAAAATAGTTGCCATGACTTATGACTCGATCTCCGTAGACTTCTTCTTCTTCTTCGTATTATTATTATTATTATTATTATTATTATTATTATTATTATTATTATTATTATTATTATTATTATTATTATTATTATTATTATTATTATTTTTGATAGAATTGCTTCTGACTGTATCAACATCACTAACATATAACCAGATGATTCTATTCAAATCCAAACTACTGCGAAGGAAAATTAATGGGGTTACATGATACTTATATTGGCATTCAACTGTGAAGCTTTGAATTCCTAAATCAGTCAAATAATTCGGTATTGCTCAATAAGCATTTCCTCTATCGGGAAACATACGTAATTGAGGAGTGTATTCTCTGTATTCTCAAGCAGTTAACTCATAACCTCATCCCTGGATAGCTAGAATTTTCATATGATTTACCACGTAATTTTATCCTCATTCCCATTCGTTCATTTCTACCAATGAACTCATTCTACAACGAAGCGTACTCGTGTACTGATTGGAGCAAGATATATCTAGCGGAGTTTCTTTTGAACTCGCTCAACTAAAACAAAACAGACAACGAATTACCAATTTGCGAGCCTTCTGTGATTTAGTTCGAGGCAGTTTTGCTCCATCAGAGTAATCCCTTTCCATTAACAGTTTCTAATGAAGTGGAACTGGCTGGCATTAGTGAGTCACAGACCTGTTTTATGGGTCACTGGTTTGAAACTGACTTTACCACCAATGTTGGTTGCAAATTATGTATTTAACAGGATTTAAATATGATTTGTAACACGGGAAATGATAAATTTGAAACATTTCGAAATTGAATGAACAGAAGGCATTAGTAGGTGGTGAATCAATTCATGGAGTGTGAACAAGGTGATAACCTCTGCACGTTTAAACGATCCTGTAAGCATGAATACATTTGAATTCCATTTCAAACCATCGAAGCAGACAAAATCTTTGCACAGTACCTCCCATCGAACAAACAGATGACTTGCAATAATTTCTCTTTATAGGTGAACTGCGAGAATAAAAAAGCTCGTGAGTTATAAATAACCGTATGTCAAATACTGTATTCCACCGATTGGTGCTAAATTAGGACGTCTCCGGTACTTTGACGCTTGCAGAGAGACGGCTTGATGTTTGCATTTATTTATAATAGGGAAAATCTCCAACATTTGTCACGTTATAGAAATAAAAGTATAGCAAGCCTGGAATCGAATCGGAAGAAGTCAGTAATTTATTATTGATAACGTGAATCCCTTTGTAGTTTGTTGTGTCTGCAGCACGGTTTCGCCTCAGATCCCGCAAGTGTTTCCTTGCTAGGACTCAGCCGCTTGAGGGAACACCAGAGACAACTCGTCTTAACAGATGGAGGAGCTCACTGTCCACAGACATTTCACCAAAGGAAGTACTAGCTCCTGGCGCCGACTTACCTCACCCTGTATGGAGGCCCCTCAACCACTTAAGAGTGGGCGATTCTCGATGCAAGACCAACATGAAGAAATGGAGGATCCTTCCAGCAAACGCAGACACTTTTAGTGTGAATGTGGGGCTGAACAAGACCCAAGCCATCTTCTTACCTGTCCCCTCCTGAACAACCCATGCACATCACAAGATGTTTTTGCAGGAAACAACAAGGCCATCGCAGCTGCAGAGTTTTGGAAATGCTGACCGGACACGGAAATGAATGAATTAATGATTAAAAAATAATGGAATTACAAAAGTAGCATTTGCTCCGCAGACGTTTCTGCACTATGAGTATAATATTTTTCTACTTTTTTTTTTTACGAGAAACTGTTAAATGATATCAGAGAAATACACTACGAAGTCTTTTTAATCAGTTCAAACAGTAGTAGAATGACTTTTCCTTCTCTTGAAATGTTAGCAAACTGGGACTTACCCTTTTAATTTAATTGTCTTTACCCATTCGGACCAACTGTCCTTTATAACGTTCACAACTTGTTTTATTTCGGATAAAACACTTTTCAAATAGTATGTATCTGTTCATGAGTTTCTCTGCTTTTGTTTTTAGAAACACATTGCTATGTGTCAGGACTTGGTGAGAGTGAAAGCGTAAATGTACAACAGCTTACAAACTTGGTGGAACATGCACGAAGTTGTGCATTGTCAATAGTTTCGACCTTATAAGTAAATACATGATATTTAATTGAAAGGTTTTCGTTTCTTTCTGAATAACATGTACTGATAAGTGGTCAACGTCGTTTCTAGAAAATATTTTCTAGTTGTCCGAAAACCTTAAAAAGTAATTAGTGGGACGTAAAAACCAATAATATTATTCTTTTCTAGGAATATTCCAATTGAATCTGTGATGAAAATTTTTGATGTACAGTGAGTCCCTTTCATCGGTTGACCGACAGGCACGCCCAGTTTATCCGCCTCTGACTCATCACTTCCCGTTATACAGCGCAAGGACAGCACGGGAATGCCCGCACTTCGCAGTTCAGGTCCGTGCTTAGAACGTGTATTAAGTGTTGATCTGTCGCTTCAGCTTTAACTCGAGTTGTGAAGTGTTACTTCGGGGTACAATTCTCATAATGCCTCCACATGTGAACACGGTAGAGGAAGGAGTATTTATGTACGATAATAATGTGAAACCAGAGTCTTATAAGGAAATCGTAAGGCGATTTGTAACACAATTTCCAGGTGTACGCCCTCCACAAGAGAGGCAGTGTGGAAACTCGTAAACAAATTGAGAGGAACTGGTTCTTCACTCGATAAGAAGCGAAGTGTTAAAAAAAAAACGTGTACTTGGCGAGGGAAAAGTAAATGAAATCGCAGAAAGGTTAGAACATACGCCTACAAAATCCCTAAGACAACTTGGACAAGAAGCCGGCGTTTCGAAGAGCTCAATTTGGCGGACTTCGAAAATGTTAAAATTGAAACCAAACTTATGCATGTGAATCGGAGCAGAAGCTTATACTAAACGGCCGTAGAATAAAATAAAAAAGTTAAATAGAAATTGCCTGAAACAAAATATGATGGGATGCTGAACACCTCAGACAATCTCGTGACATCACTAGCCATAAAACCTAATGGGACAGAAGGCCCGATGACGCAGAGGATAAGTCATACTACGTTAATGACTATGAAGGAAATTACTAGCCGAAATTTCGGAGAATTTTTCCAACATATCCAGTCATAAGGTACGAGCTTATTTTCTTAATTCTTAATTACTAATTTTCTTAATTTTAATTGTTATCTCATGTCAAGCACGGATAACGTGAGCGAAGTGCTGTCCTTGTTGCTATGCCGCGGAGCGGGGAGTGATGAGTCAACGGGAGGCAGGTCGTCTGTCCTGAAAATGATTTTCTGTTGATCCCACTTCCATTTCCAGAGAAATGCTGGGACAGTTTCTGTTCATAGGCCACAGCCGATTCCTTCCACCTCCTTACCTAGTTTCATTAACCATCATTCATTTCATCTTGATTAGCTCCTTAACTGGGGTTGGCGTCAGGAAGGCCATCCACCCGAAAATCATGCCATATAAATTCACCTCGACTCATCCCGGACCCCGTACCAACAAAGGGACTAACAGGAAGACATACGTGATGCTTCCATTTCTAACTCAAATTGAAATCAGGTGGAAATACCTTAACATATTACATGACTGCAAGTTCCCGAATAACATAATTTCCTGGAGGCAAATAAAAGTAATCGTATTAAATGAAATAGAAACTATTTCTCCCTTTCATGTTGACGTACTTGATATTCCCCTGCTAACGTCCCACTATGAGATCTCTTGTGACCCCTTTCCATATACAAAATTATTTCCCATGTATTAGACCAACACTCTTCGCTTTCTCGTTATCTGGAATATTGTTGATATTTGACTACTTTGGCACCTTACAACTTTTTATTTCTTTCTCTTTCCTTAGCGATACCCTGATATATTGAAAATGCGAAATGTTATGGACAATTTTTTATTGTTATTTGCTTTACGTCGCACCGACACAGATAGGTCTTACGGCGACACGATAGGGTAGGAAAGGCCTAGGAATTGGAAGGAAGCGGCCGTGGCCTTAATTAAAGTACAGCCCCGGCATTTGCCTGGTGTGAAAATGGGAAACCACGGAAATATGGACAATTTAACAGCAGTTGTATAGATACAACACTCAATCATATGATAATACAATTAACTCACAAGCAAGAGTTCTTATATATTTATTGTTACTGAGTTCAGTGGAAGTAGAGGTGTAGAAGCGGCAGAGCCGAGACATCTAGAAAAAAGAACACAAAAAAAATCCAATTTAGAACGTATTCCCAAAATTATCGTTCCTATTTTTCTTTCTCTTTACAAAGCAAAAACAACATTTACAATTACGAAGGTCAAACTTTAGAGACTAATAATTAGCAGGGGAGAAGGAGCTCCAATTATACAAGACTTGTAGGAATTATAAAAATCATAGGTAGATCATAGCAAGACTATCTACACTTGTCTTTGATGTAATCTTTGGTGCACAGAATATTAGGAGCAGATAATCTTTGGTTTAACCCAAAAAGCTGAATCTTCCTTACTAGTTCAATAATACAAAGTAAAGGAGACAGAACTCCTAAATGTTATTACCAATGGCCAGACGGGTCATGACTTCATATTTATGCAAAGTTCACATCGAAGGGAACGCTAAAACTATTTAGCATGACACACGCTGCCCTTAGTCAAAGGGGAAGCTAAGTGGAAGCAATAACCATATAACAATCAGAATGATCGAGAATAGAGGAGCAGAATCTTATACTAAACGGCCGTAGAATAAAATAAAAAGTTAAATAGAAATTGCCTGAAACAAAATATGCTGGGATGCTGAACACCTCAGACAATCTCGTGACATGACTAGCCATAAAATCTAATGGGACAGAAGGCCCGATGACGCAGAGGATAAGCCATACTACGTTAGTGACTATGAAGGAAATTACTAGCCAAAATTTCGGAGAAAAATTAAAATTAAGAAAAGTCACCAAACAGCAAAATAAACAAGGGAAACGAGGGTACAAACTCGTACATCCCACTAGGGTAATTACACTCCGTCCTAGATATTACTACTTAATCGAAATAGGAAACCCTATATTTAAAACTAAGGTATTCTCGGCACACCCTCACTGTTCCATGCTAGAGGGGAATGTTGGTATCTTCCCGTAACCACTTGCAATAGAGTTTACCAGTTAGAAAAGTCAATCCGCCTACCTTACATACTGCCCGAGCACGTCTACAGCCTCCTGTGAGGATAACCTTACTTGCCGTTCACTCCACAAAGGTCCAGATTGCTCATAAGGTCCAAGATTATCAGTATTTATATGGACGTGCTGGACGCTGATTGGTTTGAATTGAAGATACGATAGCGGCAACATATAAATAAAATACTTTAGCTATCTTTGGATAACCCCTAAACAGTAGCAATTCTCTACTAAGTCGTACAAAGTCCAAGACCGTACGCAGCACTTAAAAGTCAAAAGAAGTGACACGTTACACTAAACATGAAAATCAAGTACCGCTACTCTTCAGTTCAGTCTGTTTCCGTAAGACCACTATTTCCGTTAGTAGTGTTGCCCACCACTAGGGAAAGGCCGTACTACTTTTACATTTATAATTTATTCTTTTTGTAATAAAATATCACAGATTTTTCTGAATGTCAATAGAATGGAACTCAAATTAGGAGAAGAATGGTTAAATACACTCTATTACTGGGTTGGGAACCTGTACTGCTAGTAGTTCGAGGTTGGAAAATAAATGCCCTGTGTTATAGACCTACGTTCGTTAAGTGACCATTTTCCTACACTGATTTCATGTAATCTTCAGAAACATGGTGTGATAGCACCAATCTCAGTTAGTACATTAACACCCACCGCCGCAGATACCAGAAAGGAATAAGTTGATGCGATGGTGGTGTTAATTATTGTAAGGGAAAAATAAGGTTCTAAGCCACTATTAGATACTTCTGGAAGAAAAACTTATCAGAAGGCTCCTAAAACGAGACAACAATAACAATAAATAATAATAATAATAATAAGAAGAAGAAGAAGAAGAAGAAGAAGAAGAAGAAGAAGTCAACGCAGGCAGAAGATTTTAGACATTCAATCGAACCATAGAAAATGATCATTTATTCCATAAGAACACGACAGAAATTCTAGAAGACATGAAATGGATGAAGAAATTTCCAATATTATTTAAGAGATTAATCAAGTAGGATATTTAATTTAGTTATTAAAGTATTTGGTACATATTGGTTAAATGCATAAATACGTCGTGTTAAAGTACGTTTTGAGCATTGATTATATTTATTATCATACTTTGCCACCTGGCAACCTCTACTGAGAGGAAATTGAATGAATGTAAACAGTGACTGTTAATGAAAGGAATCGTGTCGTTTTAAATAAACCTTCCTACACTTCCTCATAAAAAGGAGTTTGCTTCTATATTGTAGGCCCATAAGTAAAAAAGAAAAATTAAAGAAATAGCTACATGAGAGATTTTAAGTACATGGGACTCCTTAATTGCTTCTTGTTTTCTGGCAGAATACCTACAACGGAGGAAAAACTCTCTTGCTTTCATAGCCCGTGTTTGCAGACTGAGAAGATACGGAATTACCAGAAAACAAACAACGTTATATAAAATAACAAAAAAGCTCTCTCAAGATACACAGAGATGAAATATGAGAAGCAGCCTATTTTCTTGATTGTTACATTAAGGGAAGATAAATATAAGTGCATCGAATCTCCCAAAATTAAAATAATATGAGTGTGGATAAGATCGGTTCACAGAAAAGATATGCATGCTACAAAGCATACGCAAACTCATTTCCAAGGATGAAACAATTTTATATCCAATTTATATTATAAAAAGTAGCGAAAGCACTTGGAACATTACAAAATATCTACAACATCTACTTGAATCTAAAAGTGAAACACATCTATATCCTACTAATATTATACAAGGTATTTAATGCACCTGGGACATTTTGAATGTCCAGAACCATCATATATCCACACTACTCTAAGAATGAAACATGTCTATATTCTACTAATGTATACAGAATAGTTATTGCACTTGGGACAACCCCAAAGTTCTAGAACGATCGTGCATCCACTCTATTATTCAATACAAAGCAGAGGTTTCCAACTTGCATATACGAGCACGAGATATTTCCCTTTTGTCCGAGAAGTCGTTTTTAAAATAATATAAATTTAATTCACATACACTAACGTTTATAAAAATTGCAACACCAAGAAGGAAGAACGTGTTGGATATGAGCTTTGTACCATAGATGAGATACTTGAAAATACAAAAATGATTTACAGGTCTGTACATGACGTTCGACCTTGAATATTCAGTATTGTATGTAGCCTCCACGCGCTGCAATCAGAGCCTCTAAACGTCGTGGTATGGAATGGAAGGGTTTTCGGATATGTTCAAGGGGAATCTCCCTCCACGTAATTTGAATGCGAGTTCACAAATCACCAACACTTGTTATTGGAGGACCGTGACGAGCATGTTGCCGACCAACCATATCCCAGACATGTCCGTTGGGCGACATGTCAGGCGAACGTTTAGTTCAGGGAAGCAGTGGTAGCCGTCGTTTTTCGAAGAAGGCTTGCATATTGATCTCCACATGTGTCCCGGCATTGTCCTGATGAAATGTGGCATGTAGAGTTGCTTGAAAGAGGGGGGGAGTACTTCGAGCTTTACGACCTCCCTCATGTACCGGTTGCTATTCAGACTGCCCTCAATACGTAGGAGGCGGGATCGGTTATTGTACCCAATGGCACCGCAAAACATCACGCTTGGTGTCTGTCTGCATTGCCGCTCAACAATGCAGTCTACCAGATTGCATTCACTACGGTAGCGGCGAACACGTATGCGGCCATCACTGTACGAAAGGTTGAAATGGAACATTTTGCCACTCAGCTCGCCAGTGATGGCGTTCACATGTCCATTGCCGTCTGAGGCTTTAGTCGTTTCTGGACAGTGGAAGCCGACGCAATGGCATGAGTGTTTCTAGGCCAATCCGCACGCAGACGGAGCACTGTCCTACGCATCCACTAAGTTTGGATTCATTCGGACCATTCTTTCATGGTGCTGCAAGTTTCACAAACGTTAGTGAATTTTCATTTCCAATTTTAATGTGAAATGCATTCCTTTTTCCAATTTACTGCCAACGCATTCATTCTGGGGAGAAGTCTTGGGAAAAGTGACTGTACATGACGTAATCAAAATAAGTTACTAACTTCTAAACTTATTTTTTAAAAGTCTTACATCTATAAATGTTATATTCACTTTCTGTTCATTATTTACCCCCATTTGTAACATAAACATAAAATATATTATGCACCCCATCGCCCCATTTCTGGATGTAGTTCTAGTCCTCTGGCCGTTTGAAATAGTAAACCCAAGCTGAAGATTGTTATATATTTCTGTGTTTAATATGTAAGCCACTGAAAATAAGCTAATAACCTCCAGAATCTAACATTTGCAATTAAATAGTCATCATCATCATCATCAGCCAATTCTATCATTACATGATGTGGCCTCTTTAAATCGTGAACTCAGGTAGGTCTTTAGCAGAACTCTCGAGGTAGAACGGTCTCGAGCAGTTCTCTGCCAAGTAACACCAGCTATTCTCTTGATGTCTTTGTCCCATCTGTCTGGCGGTCTTCCTCTAGGCGTTTGATGATGTCTTGGACTCCATTCTAACGTTTAAGCTGGGTTGAGTACCTCACGTGGTTGAGTGCTGGCCTTCTGAGCTGTATTTGGCAAGTTTCATCCTGGTTCAGTCCGGCGGTATCTCTGTCAATAAATTTACCGGCACGTTAAAGAACACCTGTGGAACAAAATTACGGCACCTCGGCGTCCCCGAAAACCGTAATAGTAGTTAGTAGGACGTAAAATTATTATTATTATTATTATTATTATTATTATTATTATTATTATTATTATTATTATTATTATTATAAGCTTTTATTTAATTTGTTCCCGTAGTACTACTACTCTGATTACAATAAAATATTAAATAATATAAAATTTAATTTAAATCATGTTTCAGCCGGGCTGAATAGCTCAGGCAGTAAAGCTCAAGTTGGTCAGTTCGATCCTCGCTCAGTACGGCGGTATTTGAAGGTGCTCAAATACGCCATCCTCGTGTCGGCAGATTTACCAGCGCATTAAATAACACCTGTGAAACAAAGTTCCGGCACCTCGGCATCTCAGAAAACGGTAAAAGTAGTTAGTGAGAGGTAAAATTATTATTAATAATAATAATAATAATAATAATAATAAATTGTTTTAAATTTAAAAGTAAAAGAAATAGTCGACAAAACCAAGAGAAGAGGAACGAGATATTCTCTAAATAATAATAGACATGCGAGAAAGCATTGTTCTAACCTTTTCAGCACCGTACGGATTTTAACTAACTTAAAGTACTCTTAGGAAAGCTCCTTAAGAAGATGATAGATCTTCAAAAAATAAAGGATCCAATTAATTGTGCTGTTCTTCGAAAGAGGTTTTCTCAAGGCCTCACACTTTGAGTGCAGCAGTCACGTGGCCCTGCTTCGACTTGGTCTGTTTTGACAGACTTTGTCTTCTACCCAGGCAAATCTCCCTCCCTTAGGACGATAAGAAAGTCTGTAATGGCCTCTCTTTCTGTTAGCCAGTACTGTACTTCATGTCTTAAAGGATTAGAACTCATATGATTAATTTTATTATTAAATCTAATGGTACTGTATAAATATAGTACAATCCGGCTCCTCGGATGAATTGTCACCGTACTGGTCTTCTGTTCAGAGGGCCCCGGGTGCTATTCACGACCGGCCCGGGGATTTAAACTACGTATGGTTAATTCCTCGGATTCGGGTACTGGTTGCTAGTATTCGTCTTAATACACTTATCTTCATATACATATAGGGTGCATCATAACTATACTGACAAAAGTCAGGGATGCTCCTCCTGTTATGTTAAGGACGATGGTGCAATCAGATTGGTGGATATTTACAAACATGTTCATTATGCCGTGACAAGAAGATCTCTCATGCCTTTGTCTTACATTCGGACACAATATGTTGAACAGTCTAAATGGGACACTGCAGTCGCACTGAGGAGACTGAATGTCACCTTACTTTAATTCCATGATTGGTTCAAGTCTTGTTAGGAATAGTTCATGCTTTCCTTGGTATATCCAAACAAGATGCAGGATTTAAATAGGAGTAAAGCCGGGGGTTGGCATTTAAGCTCCATTTACTTCAAAATGGCTCACTGTTAAATTGCAGGCATAACTGACCGGCAGATTCTAGACTTCAGTCCGTACCTACTGAAATCAAGGATGGTATCATTAGCAGACGGATCAGCGTTTTCTAAGAACTTCTTTTATGGAATTCTGTGATTAACGTCACGAGATTTTCATTATATAAATGAAGTTCAATTTAGGAATCAGGATCAAACTTACCACTTTGTATTACCGTAATATACGTACAAAATACTAATAACTGATTTATATGATAAATAGTAATTGAGGGGCAACTCAACGATATTATCAGCCTCCAACATAAGTGATGTTTCTTTTCATTCTCTTCTCTTTCTTTGTATAGCATGAAAACTGATCACCTATTTTCAAATCGTTAGTCAAAGTGCAATATGTCTGAAATGTATTATACAAAATAACTTATCTGTAACATCATTTCCCGTGTGTTATAGGCTTACGGTTAACTGGAAATTACTTTGAAAGTAGTAACACGCACACATTGCATGTCGGCACTTCATGGTTATGTTTACTACAGGGCATAACATTTTCAGCGAAAAGGTAGATAATAATCATTATGTTCTCTTTATTGAGACATAATTCCATTTTTAATCAAGGGGTGGCTCGTTGTTTATCAATAAGCAGTTCTTCATAAAGCATATAGAATTTTGTGGATTAGACGTTTGTTTGGGAAGATATGTTTATATTGCAGTCTTCACATGAGGTGCATTATAACGTTCACAATTTGCAGATAATTGTGACTCTATAATAAGTAAGTACGATTTAATGGAAATATTTTCCTTAGCGACAGTAGGAAAGGGATAGAGACTTAAAATAAATTCAAGGTGAAGTACATGCTACTATTAAATGTAAAAATTACTGACTTTGCAAACTAAAATTGAAACATTTTGTGGGATACGATTCCTGAAGACTACCGATCAGGAAGTTTCAAAGAAATAGCACTACCGGACGAGATCCTAATACATCAGGTCGTCAAGTAATAGGGATTATTCCTGATGTTAATTCATCAAAAGTTAACTCTGATAATAAAGACCAATGTAATAGAAAATATTGTCGAAATCCTTAGAAGAGGCAGATAACCAAACCACTCAACTACACAGACAAGCGGCAAAAGCAGGCCTACAGATGTCCATCAAAAAGGCACAGTATGTGTCAAACATCAAGGCAGCTCCTGGGTGGTTGACAACAGGAGGGAAAATTCAGAATTTTGAGGGATTGAAATACCTAGGAGAATGGATAAATACTGGGCTGACAGACACAGAAGCAATGGGAGTTCGAATAAGCAAAATGAATTTAGCATACAAACTATGAACGTCTAACATAAGAAGAATATTTCGATGAAAGTCAAATTGAGACATTACCAGACAATGTTCCTTCTTGAAGCCTTATACACAACAGAAACTCTTAACCTAGTAAGAACAGGAGTATTTACGAGATTAGAAATGGTGGAATGAAAGATTCTTAGGAAAATATTGGGACCGCGGAGAACAGAGAACGGTCAGTTTAAAAGACGGGCGAACCAAGAACATACCAATAAAAAAAAGTTCTCTGACATTATACGGAAAAGAAGGAGTGTGTTCTTCGGACACATCCTGATAATGGACCACCGGAGGTTAACAATGCAAATAAGAGTTTCTTGTGAACAAGAGAACCAAAGTACGCTGGATCCAAAACATACAAAGGGATCTGGAAGAAATGGGAATACAGAAACCAGAGATATACAACAGGCTCATTTTAAAATAAAAAATCAGGCTTGCACAGGATTTCAGGACACAACTAGGCCCAGAACAAAATTATCATGGATAGAAGAGCGATGAAGTTGCAAATTATGAGAGTGAGAAAATAATGGACAAGGATAAAGACCAGAAGAAACGAAGCTGATACCAATTAACGTGGTCCTCAGATGGCCAAAACAAAAGAAGAAGTAATGGCAAAATTGTTTGAAACGTAAAAGCAAAATTCACTAAAAATAAGTTAATAATTTTATCACCCACCCTATTTTTGCAAACACTTTCAATTTTTATGTACACAGAAACTCTGATTTTATTAATGAGGCAAAGCATAATTATTCCCTTTTAAAAATGTATTTTCTTACGTAAAAGAGGCATAATATTCAAGTCACACAGTAACTAGCTTATATCAAGACGTGGCTCATATCTCGGCCATGCATATGATATTTTCGAAATGGAAAGTCACGGCCGTATGGTTTATAAAAATAGAGGTCCCGTGACTATGATCTCGGTATCAACACTGTATAAAACTACTGTACAAGCTTGTTTGTTTAGTTATGGAACACGGTTCCTTATACACATACACAGATCATACTATAAGATACTATGATATACCTTATATTAGATGAAAGTAGTGCAGAAGAATTTGTAAATGCCATGACATTTCCATATATTATTGAATTCTACAGTACTTTCTAGCTTTCACAAAGTGATTTATCGTGAGAAATTAAATTTTATATTATTGCCAACCTTCCTCTTTATACGTTCCCAACAATTAAAACAATCGTGACTGCGTATGTCATATCCATCCACAACTGAATTGATTTTTCCATCTTCACTCAGTTTTGGCTAAACTTTTCTATGAGATTGTACTAACAGTCTACTTACACGAGGAGTAATACCACGAATAATTCTGGGGGAAGTCCAAAAAGGCGTTTTCAGGATTTATGGAGGTACGATTAGTTACGATAAGGTTTTTGTCAAAAAATCACAATAAAACAGTTTTCGTAAATGCACGTTTTCACATTATTATCATCCCATATTTCCACATTACCTTTTGGTAAAATCCTTACTTAATAGAAGAAAATGATGGTTACATATGAAATCAGCACTCCAAATGATATATACTGTAAATTAGATGAAACATTTAAATTTTGCATTTTCAGAGAGCTTTGTTTTGACAACCTAACGAGTCTCGATACACATTAAAATGGAAAAATATACAAATTCCATTACATAATTCGGAACAATAAAAGGGTGAAACATTTAAAACACAAATCCAAAAGAACCAATGAACGATAAAGAACACAGATATGTATAAATAGTCTTCCCTCTTTCCCAGCCTTCAGTTACGGATCAATGTAAGTTGATATCAAGTACTCGCTTCGGCGATACATATACTAGACAAAGTCGTTTCCTTCCAAAACTTAACCACAATTAATTAATAATACTCTCAATGCAGACAGCACAAATTGTTTACGTGGCAGATTTCACATGTACACAAGCAATATTGCAGGCGCGGCTTCATAATACGATCTGCTGACCTGCAGAACCACCAAAATGAATGATATAATATACAGCAAGGAGATGAGCGATCGCATCTTTCATGCTGTGTTGTTATTGAGCCAAAGATCGATACTCATTCAGTTTCTGGTGATCTGGCAACCTTGTTTGGAGCTGTGTACGACAGCACAGTAGGTTGAATGCAAGAGAGCACAGTTAACTACAGCTCTCTCCGATAGATAGCCAAGAGTCGCCCATAAGGTTCTGTATCATCTGCGCGCCTTGCTGGTCTATTCGCGTGTATTGGAGGAACTGTGTCACTGAGACATACCAGTTCTTGGAATTGGTAACACTTCATCCCAAAGCGCGGCTGTAAATCGCACCTTCTCCTCTCTAAGACTATGCCCTCTTTGGGAAGACCTTGTCTTGCTGGATGTGAAGGGAAAGATCTGGCTTGACGATTTGTATTGAAATGTCACTGCTTCGAGTTGTCACCTTGCTATTAGATAACACTGTGGCCGAGAATTATTTCAAGGATTTAAACTGACCTCCTATCGACAAACGTGTTAATACGTAGTCTTTCTTCTTCTTCGTCGTCGTCGTCGTCGTCGTCTGTTTACCTCCAGGGTCGATTCTTCCCTCGAACTCATGGAGTCCGCCTCAAGAGCAGTGTCCTGGAGCGTGAGACATTGGGTCGGGAGATACAACTGAGGAGGATGACCAGTACCTCGCCCAGGCGGCCTCACCTGCTATGCTGAACAGGGGCCTTGGTGGGGGATGGGAAGATTGGAAGGGATAGACAAACAAGAGGGAAGGAAGCGGCCGTTGCCTTAAGTTAGGTACCATCCCGGCATTTGCCTGGAGGAGAAGTGGGAAACGACGAAAAACCACTTCCAGGATGGCTGAGGTGGGAATCGAACCCACCTCTACTCAGTTGACCTCCCGAGGCTGAGTGGACCCCGTTCCAGCCCTGGTACCACTTTTCAAATTTCGTGGCATAGCCGGGAATCGAACGCGGGCCTCCGGGGATTGCAGGTAATCACATTAACCACTACACCACAGAGGCGGACACGTAGTCTTTCACTCTTCGTAATACAACTGTCATGATAAGCCAAGCCGTAACATTAATTACGTTAGTAACTGAATTAACGTTCTACAAATACTCATGAATATGTTAATCCGTAAAGGTAATTCTCCGAATTTAGGTAGTCATAAAAATGAAAACAGGAACTTGATGATGTTTGCGCTCCATTAAGAATGCCGGCTTCTAAAGATGTATGCAGGTCTCGGAACCTCTGTAAATATGAGTGTGTTGATACACGATCAACATTTTTTGATAAGCTGAAGAAAGACTTCGTAAAATATATTTTGTAACTTTTAACTGTTGCTTTTTGTTCAAGTCAGCTATTTATATCGTCGGAGTCCCTCGAAATCGGGGTGCCAAATTGAGAAGTAGGTTTATCTGGATACTGTATAAAGGATCCATAGATTAATCTTTTAAGAGTGTTATTCCTTGTTTTTTGAAATCCTGCCCTAACTGTCACAATATTGAATTTTCTCGACTGTTACCATGGAAACCACAATATAGATTTGCACTCCACTAGTTCTTTGCGGTATCCTACTTATGGAAGCTATTTGTTGAACGGACAATTTACATCTCTTACCCTGTCAGGGTTGTCGTTGATGCACGTTCGTAGGTATAACTTTAAATATTGCCCTACACGTGACCACTGGATGGTGCCGCGATAGCAACTACTTTGGCTGTCGGACCTAAAACCTCGTTTCATGGATATACCAGCAAACGGAGGACAATATGCGAAAAGTATTTAAAACTACTAATAATTTGTACGTATTTGTACTATTGTAACATACGAAATACATAAAACCAGTATTTTTTCTGTACATTTTCAAGAACTTCAAAGCCTGATAGGACATGCAGAAAGCCATTTCTGCGGGATCGGAAGACGGATGCACACGAGCTCAGCTGACACTTACCTTATGCAATCCGAATTTGGCTTTGTCAACTACGCGTACTGCAATGGACTGGGCGTCACAGTGCAGAACCACCACGAGCCGCCACTGCAATATTGGCTAGCAAGCACCAAGTCTCTTACATAAAACAACAAAAAACAAATGTCAAAAGAGTCTGATGTTAATGGTGGTGGTGATGGTATTTACGAGGAAATACAGCTGGGCAACTGCCCTCTAATCAGAGGAAATGTGGAAGAAGTCCGAAACTTCGAAAAATGTAGACATCGGCAAAAGAAGACGAAGGGCACGAAGGGAGTGAAAATGTTAGACTCCCTAGGCCTCGCAAACTTAACATCATCAGAGTCGGAAGACCCCAATAGCTGATCAAGCAAGGAAAGCTGAATGTGAGTAGACGGGCATTCGTAAACGGAAGCAGTGTCAGACTCACCAAACCACATTCCAATGTTGTGAACCTCTGTGGTTTACCCTATTTAGTCACCTCTAACGAGAAGAAGGGGATATCGTGGAAGTATTTTAACACCCTAACCCAGAGGAGGAAATAATAATAATAATAATAATAATAATAATAATAATAATAATAATAATAATAATAATAATAATAATAATAATAATAATAATAATAATAATTGTACCGGGAGGTACATCTCTAAGCCGCACATTTAAATCTTGCGCCCAAAAGAACTCCTCTTCTGGAGGAACAGTGAACTTGAAACTACATCTACTTAAACCGTTACTCAGAAGATGTCACTACAGAAATCTAATGAAATGTTGTTATTTTGAAGTTTCATGTACTATATGAAATTCTACGTGTTTTGTTTACCATTTATCGAGAAGTTTGGACCTTCTGCAACAGATGTCACTACAAAAACTATGATCATGCACCCCGGTGCGAAGTGGATGAACTTTGATTTAAAGAAGTTTTGTATTCTTAAGTTTTTCCTAACTAAATTATGTTCATTCATTTTTGGGTTGGCGACATTGATCTTTTCCTTCCGCCAGTTTTGAATTTAGCCAATCCCTAATTTCTGTAATTAATTTCGGCCTATCACAGGCTTCTTCTTCGATTTTGTGTGTAACTTTAAAGGTAACCAATAAAGTGAGAGGGTGTGGCTTGATTATTCATGAAAGGTCTCGAACTTTCCCCGAGGGTTTATAAACTGCGGATTTTCACGTCTCTTGGCCATTTGATCGTCATCTAACTTAGTGTGTGCGTCAAGCAGGAGACGGGAGCAAGGTAATGGCCGTTTAACATCTTTATTTCTTGCTAGCTCCGCAGTTTAACCCGAGGGATAGGTCCGAAACTTTAACGATGTAACCTACTTTTCTGTAAATGTAACTTCTGCCGGCTTATGTAATAACTTCATAAATCTTTAACTGTGAATCGGGGATAGAGAGTGATATACCCTCTCGAGATCCCCTTCATATTGGTTTGAGGTGACTACGTTTTATAGCTGGTTTTCGTCCTTTTCGTAATATATTTAATTTCTTCTTATACGAGTCACCTCCATAGTTTGGGAATAGCCCCTGTTTCATCGGCCTAATGCCCTTTAGGCTCTAAGTGTTCATATCTAGGAGTGCAAGCATTCGCCTCCTTTCATTTGTGTTTCGGCCATTTTCTTAACCTGTTCTTTTCCGCTACGTCCCAATAGGTTGGGTACTAGATACCCCTGTTTCAAATAGTAAGTTTTGCCTTGATAGCAAGTGATTGTATTTTCTGATATCGCCTTGGAGAGGCTTGGAAAACGGAGAGCACGTTAGCTCTTTTTCAAGTGTTGTAAAAGTGCCTCTAGGAGGCTTGATTTTGTAAGTTACGGAGCTAGTGCTCCATTGTATTGAGGGATTTCTTCCCTTGTATAATTTTGTGTCTTTGCAAATCTTGAGCTGAGTGCTCAATAATTGTGAAGCGAGGGGCTGGAAGCCCTGATTACTAAACAGTCACTAAATTTTGGATTTTCTTGCTTTGTCTATACTTTGTCATGGTACCTGATATGTCATAGTTATCTCACTAAGTGAAAAGTTGTTAAAGTTCTGTTGTTGATTTCTGAAATCCTAAAGAAATTTAACCTTTGTTAAAGTTTTAATCAATTCATGAATTTGTAGTTAGACCCATTCACCCCGGTAGCTTCTTTCACCTCTGCTTGTCCACGGAAAACACCGTAATAATAATAATAATAATAATAATAATAATAATAATAATAATAATAATAATAATAATAATAATAATAATAATAATAATAATAATCCATGGAGCTATGTATAAGAAATTTGAAAAATCGTTTTTATAAGAAAAGTTTTCTGTGTACTACTAGCGCACTATTTCTTTCTTTGTAAGTCGCCTCAAATATGCTCTGTATGTATCATTGTTCCCTTACTTTCAACTGTTCGTTTTAAGTTAATTTCTTTCAGCTTTAACTGGTGGAAAGAAAGAAGTATGAATTTCCCCGTCCTACCTTTCGTAATTTATCTGGAGCTGCGGAGAATTTAGAATGGCTTCCAATTGAAATAGATCAAGACAGCGCAGGCTAAACTCCTTTCTTTCCGCCTGTCTGAGCTGAGCTGATCATCTTGTCTTCTGAGAGATTCCTGAGAGCGACCCGACAGGTGTAGAAAAGCGCAAGAGTTGAGTGGAAAGAAATTCCCAATGATAGAGTGTGCGCTCGGAGAAGAGGCCTAGTCCAGAGAGTGTGTCAACTCCTCTTACTACTTCCTACTTGACAACTGAGAGCTCTTCGAAAAAGATACCTAGGCCTAGCCTGTTTTGGTGATTACGTCATGTAAAAACCTGATGCTGACTGCCTTACCTTACATTTTTCATTATCTTTCCGTTGAGGCTTATGCTGAATTGGTAGCAGATGTCTTTCTGATTTGTGAGTAATGATGTGAGTGCTAATGCACATCCCAGGAGCTCTCGACTAGGAATGGCGACTATGGGGCATCTACTCGAGTCTGATATGTTCTCTATCCGCCCACCCTTGAATAACACTTGTTATCTTCTGATCTCAACAGTATTACATACACGAGATTAAAGATAATGTTTTTCCATGCCTTTAAAGGCCCTTTTCTTTCTTTTGCTGATATGTACAGCCATTCCTTGAAGTAATGAAATGGCGTATGGCTTTTAGTGCCGGGAGTGTCCGAGGACAAGTTCAGCTCGCCAGATGCAGGTCTTTTGATTTGACTCCCGTGGGCGACCTGCGCGTCGTGATGAGGGCGAAATGATGATGAAGACGATACATACACCCAGCCCCCGTGCCAGCGAAATTAACCAATGATGGTTAAAATTCCCGACCCTGCCGGGAAACGAACCCGGGACCCCTGTGACCAAAGGCCAGCACGCTAACCATTTAGCCATGGCCGGACATTCTTTGAAGTTCCAGTCCTCTTCTCCTTTCTTCCATAATAATAATAATAATAATAATAATAATAATAATAATAATAATAATAATAATAATAATAATAATCGTATGGCCTCAGCTACCGTGTGCAGACATTTCAATTTGACGCCATCTGGCTGTCTGCTCGTCAATTTCGACGTTCCGTTTTACTCTAGGCCCCCACTAGATAGCAGGCCGAGTAAACCGAAACTCTCTTGGGCGTCTATGGCTGAGATTTAATGAATTTTGTCGGGTAAACACCAAATGTGTCACCAGAGATCTTTTACATGCCGACATCGTACGACATGGAGTGTCGAATGGACTTTTTTCCGCCCTTCAAAAATCCGACCACCTCTGCCGGGTTTGAACCCGCTATCTTGGGATCCGGAGGCCGACACTCTACCGCTGATCCACAGAGGCAGCTTCCTTTCTTCCATGAATAATGTTAAGAGCGACCGCTGCGTTGTTATATTTCTCCTTAAAACAACGCTGCAACCAGCAGAAAAGAAAATAATTCTTCCTTTCCTCAATCTACGAATTCCACGTTCCGCCACGAGTGGTGTTCTCACGTATTATTTCATTTCCATTCCCAAGAAACTTAACATTCGCCTGGTGGTCAATAATCGTTAAAGCATGAGGACTATATAGTCTGACACTGTGGTTAGCCGGTTCTAGTCCAGATGGTCGAAAAAAAAAAAATTCACCAACAGAATGTAAGCCTCGAGGTAGGAGAGTGTTGGTATGCGATTTCTAATCACTAGATTGCGTTCCAAAAGCCTGGATTCAATTCCAATCCTCTCCACAGTGTTCAAATGGAGTGAGGCCATATTACACTGTTGTTGGGGATTCGTCCGTTGGAGAGAGAGAGCAAACCCCTTGGTGCTATTCGATAGGAGTAGGCCATGTGCCGGCACCGAGTTTCACCCTCTCTCTTCCCACTGTCATATCACGTCATTGTCCGGCTTCATGGCTAAATGGTTAACGTGCTGGCCTTTGGTCCAGAAGGTCCCGGGTTCGATTCCCAGCCGGGTCGGGGATTTTAACTATAATTGCTTAATTCCAAAGGCTCGGGGGCTGGGCGTGTGTGCCGTCTTCAGAATTAGAATTCATCAAATTCAGGGCCCTATCCTCATAGACGCGCAGGTCGCCTACACGGCGTCGAATTGCAAGGCCTGCATCAGGCCTCTTCGAAGGCCACACGCCATTAAAATCACGTCATTCATTTCATCTCCTCAGATGAGTTTGACGTCAGGAAGGACATCCGATCGGCCCCGCAGGGGAACGAAACAACGGTTGGACGTACATATATTTCGAAGAAAATTTGGCATGTACCAAATACTATGCTAATTATTCGATGATCGCTTCTACTACCCGGCAAGATCTACAAAACCATACAGAAGCATGGGGTGATCGAATGAATTATTTTGGTCTAAGCTTATACCTACTGAAAAATGATTAATTGGGAACTGCCTCATCATTCATCTCCATTAGAAGGAATGGAGTTACTTTACTGAAGGTAGACAATTTCTGATAGCTGCAGGAAGATGGATGCATAAATGAACATGTACACGCAAGGAGAACTTCAGTATGGATAAGAGGGAGAGGGTTCAGAGGAGTCTTTTATATAACAAAAATTGCCAGCACGTTGTAACAAAAAATATTCGGACTATTGCAAGACTTGTCGCACTATACAGCACCGAGTGCTGGGCTAGCAGTTAAAAGTATTGAACACTTCCTCCACACCATGGAAATTGGGATACTACTGTGTAAGATGGGTATTTCCCTACTTGACCATACTAGGAACGACACAATCAATTTACGTCGTTGAGAATTTCCATGAGAGCAAATTTCGCTGGTAATGGGCAAGTCCTAGCTTGCCATCTGTAAGCTGAGGAAACAATGCCACGTGGAGGACCACAAAAAGATGACAAGATACAGCAGATCAAGATCTGAGAATAGTCAATCTACCACCAGATAATGCAGCTGTCCATGTTAAGTGATGCAACCACTTCCACAAAGCAGACCCTGTACCAATGAGAAAATATTAAGGAAAAGAAGATCACGGTTCATTTTCATTACGCCCCAATTTTCTGACCAATTTGACTTCATAATACTGATTGTTTTCAAAAGACATCATTAGGTCCAGGAATCTATAACTTACAGTATATATAAAATAAGAATTTTGTCTGTACATTGCTCAAAATTTAAAAAGGATGGCATTTATGTATCAGCCGTGTCCACACTAACAAGGAAATGCACTTTTCAATTGTCTGTCTGTCTGTCTGTCTGTCTGTCTGTCTGTCTGTCTGTCTGTCTGTCTGTCTGTCTGCCTGCCTGTATGTATATACACGCGTCACGAAAAAACGGCTGAAGAGAATTTAATGAAAATCGGTATGCAAAGTCGGGGAATAAGTCGCTGTAATCTAGGCTATAAATAATTTTATTCACGCTGAGTGAAATGGTAGTTCAGGGAAGGGCCTAAAATTTAATTCTCAAATATTTGTGTTATTAGTAGTCGTATGTTAATGAAAATCGGTATCAAAGTCTGTATAATCTAGGCCATAAATAATTGTATTCACGCTGAGAAAAATGGTAGTTTAGGAAGGTCTAAAATTTAGTTCTCAAATATTGATATTATTATGAAAATCGGTATGCAAAGTCGGAGAATAAGTCGCCACAATCTAGGCCATGAATAATTTTATTCACGCTGAGTGAAATGGTAGTTTAGGGGAAGGCCTAAATTTTAATTCTCAAATGTTTATTTTATAGTGGTCGTATCGATAAATACTACATAACTAAAGTTATACAGTATTAATTTTCCGATCATTTATGTCTTTTACATTTTTACCGTACTGGTTATGATCACAGAGATATTCATGAATTTAGATTTTTGTTACTAAGTCCAGATAAGCGCCGAGTCACAAGAAAATGGGTAAAGAGAATTGAATGAAAATCGGTATGTAGAGTCGGAGAATAAAGAACTACAGTCTGCGCTATAAATAATTTTACAAGACGCCCTAATATCACAGAGTCGAAAGAAAACTAGATGTGAAGGCCTACAATATAGAAAGCTCATAAAATTGATCAAGAATAACATTACATTGACCATTGTTTGTTGTGACGTGCTTTGTGTCTTCTGTTACCACTCATCTCTGATAGATAAGATTACTGCTGCGTACCGAGTATTTTTTAAAATTTGCTTTACGTTGCACCGACACAGATAGGTCTTCTGGCGACGATGAGCTAGGAGTGTGAAGGATGCGGCCTTGGCCTTAATTAAGTTACATAACAGCATTTGCCTGGTGTGAAAATGGGAAACCACGGAATACCATCTTCAGGGCTGCCGACAGTGGTGGTCGAAACCACTATCTCCCGGATGCAAGCTCGCATCTGCGCGCTCCTAACCACAAGGCTAACTCGCCCGGTCGTACCGAGTGCAACAGCTGCCTGAATATTGGCGGGAAGTAGCTGGGGAGTTAGATAACTTTCTTCTTTAGCATGCCATTCCTCTGGTTCATAATTTTTCTGATACTGCTAGTACGTAATACACTGGTTCATCATAGCATTTCAGCTATTCAATCCCTACTCTGAGGCACTGATTGGAATGAGCAGTGTGCATATTTAACGGAATAATGGCAGAGGAGTGTTCACGGCTGTCTGTGGCCTGGTCATTCCAGTACTGGATGGAACTTTGGGCTGTTAGATCGGCGCCAGTACTGTTTGTTAAAAGTGAGAAAATGTGCGGCTTTTCATTTGATCGAGTATTTCATATAATAACATTGCTTTTAACCGCTACAATCCTACTGACGTTTCTGTAATGACTTACGTTGAATTCAGTTAGGAAAACCACAAAGTCAGCCTTTCTGAGAATCCCGTAGCGAAGCACGGGCACATCAGCTAGTTTATTATACGAGACAACTGGTAGCTATCGCCAGTGCAATCGTGAAAATATATTTATAATCTATGAGTTTATACTTTATGAATTATTTCCTTATTTCAATAGTTCACCACCAAGTTGTGTTAGAAAGTGTCATACTTCCCACCTGTAAGGTTGAGGTTCAAATCCTGATCGATCCTAAGTTGAGATTTTAATCTCAAAAATCTGTGGTGGGTATCGGGCCTGAAGGCACTAGCTCCAGCAAACCCCAACATAACTGGAATAAGTTGAAGAGAGTTGGGTCGGACTGAAAGGTGAGCGTACTGGCCTTCGATTCAGAAGGTCCTGGGTTCGATTACCAGCCGGACCATTGATTTGAACAGTATTTGGTTAATTGTCCAGCTCGGGGCTGGGTTGTTAGTGTTCGTCTTATTACGCATCTTCATTAGCGTTCAACACATCACTCTACAAACCAATACAGAAACACGCAACAGTGAACACATCCCTCCACATAAGGTTGGCGTCAGGAAGGGCATCCAGCCGTAAATAACTGAGTTTAATCTGCATTGGTTTCGACCCCATGAAGTTGGAAAAAGGTCACGGAGAAATAAAAGAAAAGAAAAGGAAGTAGTTTGACCTTTCGAACAATGAGGTTATCGGCAAAGGAGGTAAAAGAAAGGAAAGGGCCACATAGGGCGTAAATTGAAGAACGATCTTGGCCTTGCAAACTTAATACCACGAGGGTCGAAGAGAACTGAAATTGGACAAGAGAGATCGGATACGAAAGATGAGAGTGAGGAGTCCGGCACAAGAATAGAACTGGAAGCAATGCCACACTCATCTAGGTGCCTCCAGGTGCTTTTTTACAATTGGTTTTAAGAAGCACCGACACTGGCAGATCATATGGCAAAGGGCTAGGCTGGGAGTTACAAGGAAGCGGCCGTGGCCTTAACAAAAGTACAGCCCCAGCATTTACATGGTGTGAAAATGGGGAAAACACGGTAAAAAATATTCAGAGCTGGGCTGCCGAAAGTGTGGTTCGAACCCACTATCTCCCGAATACAAGTTCACAGCTTCACGCGCTTAAACGCACGGCCAACTTGTTTCGTGCCTCGTGGTTGCTAAACCACGCTCCCTCAGAAGAGAGCCATGTGTCTTTCGCCTTCGGTCGTCTCGTACGACAAGCGGGATATTCAGTGAGTATATTCCTTTTATTCCTTTTTTATTTTTGAGATTTTCTGAATCGCGAATCACACTAACACTTCTCAGAGTTTCATCAGTAAAATACTGTGTATATTTAAGACTGGCTAACATACGGATTTCGAGAGTTACACCTGTTTTGATACTTTACCGCTGGATTTTCGTGTTCGTATTAGGAAGAGATATATCCGACCTGTCAGTGTGTTCAGCTTTACACAGGACGGGCTTACATTGATCGATTTGCCGCTCCTGTCGGCTTACATAATACCTGACAGGAAATGTCTTCTTCCAGAAAAATTATTTCTCACACAGGATTACTGTTTCCTCGTTGTTGATTTTGGAGAAAATGTACGAACTTCCACCAAAAGTCATTTGTCCGTAAAAGTTAACAGGGGCATTATTGTAAAATCCATAAAATATTAACTTGCGTTTCTTAATGTCACTTTGAAAGTCTGTGTAT
Organism: Anabrus simplex; assembly: GCF_040414725.1. NCBI lineage: Eukaryota > Metazoa > Arthropoda > Insecta > Orthoptera > Tettigoniidae > Anabrus > Anabrus simplex. Next base: position 48,327,483 of record NC_090273.1, on the reverse strand, counting down.
TATCCGATATCCTATTTGTTTCTCAGTCTGTATGCACGACTGAGTTTTGGGCCTCGAATTATCTTAATGATTTTGAGTTCTCTTTCTTCATTGGATCTACAACATAAACTAAATGTTTTTACTTGTTGCAATTTAAGTACTCACCATTCGTGAAAACAAAAACCCACAAGTGCCTACTTAATTAACGAGTTTTTATGTAGGCTACTCACTCAGGTACTTAAAACAGTTTCTTCAGCACTGACTTAAAGCGTAAATATTGAATTAATGATTTTCTAGTACTCTCTTATTTCGGTTGAATAAAGACCTGATCGTCAAGGCGTCAAGTCTTGATGGTCTGATATCCTGGTTAATCGGTTCGAGTCCCATTCGTGGGAAAAATCCTCTTTATCAGAATGCTAGCCGGCAGGGTAGGTAAGGATATGGTATACAATTTCTGATCGACCGGGCGAGTTGGCCGTGCGCGTAGAGGCGCGCGGCTGTGAGCTTGCATCCGGGAGATAGTAGGTTTGTATCCCACTATCAGCAGCCCTGAAAATAGTTTTCCGTGGTTTCCCATTTTCACACCAGGCAAATGCTGGGGCTGTACCTTAATTAAGGCCACGGCCGCTTCCTTCCAACTCCTAGGCCTTTCCTATCCCATCGTCGCCATAAGACCTTTCTGTGTCGGTGCGACGTAAAGCCCATAGCAAAAAAAAAAAAAAAACAGTTTCTGATCATTAGATTGCGTGCCAAAAGCCTGGATTCAATCTCAAACCTCTGCGCATTGTTCATAGGGAACGATGGCATATGACACTGTTGACGGTGATTCGTCCGTCAGAGGCGATGTTAATCCCTTGACTGGGCTAGACGCCTGAAGGTAAGTTGCATATAAAGTATACTGTAACGAGCACTTACCTATTTGACTTTGTATGGCCGGCTGTTGCTCCACACGTCGCTTGACACACTCAATATGCTGCTACATACTGACTGCTATTTGCTATTGCCCGTGGCTTACGTCACTCGCTACGTCACTGTGTGTGTTGTTTCTCGAAGCTTATTGTGCTTCAAGAACCTTCCTTCGCCCAGAAAATTCTTCCCCCCGACCACTCGGTCTTCAGTCCAGCACTGACACCGAGTGAGGTTGGAGGGTTGTCTTACCTGCTCCCAGTTTCATTACTGGAAAATTCTGGCACTGCTTCAACAATATTGGGTGAGCAACAGAGTATTATGATTTTGTCATTTTGCACTGCAAACTATATTATGCGGGCATAGTTCTACACTATGTTCTTTTACGAGAATGGGCAGCTCATATTGTGTATAAGCATTTAATTTCAGTTCTTCTCTTGACTAGTAAAAGAAAACTAAGAAAATGTAGCTTCGGTTGAGGCTTGAGTTGTGAAAAGTGGGCCTGGACTTCAGTTTAAACGAACAATTCGGCAAGTGCACTTTTGAAAACTGTGGCACTTCATCTAGTTATTTACGAAGGATTGTCGGTGTTGTGATTCCGCCCCTTCCTTCTCCGACCTTCCCGTTGCAGACCTACTCACTTAATTCTTCTGAAACTGTCTTTCCCATTTTGTTTTGATAGGCTATTACTTGGAAAGTCGTAAGATCATTTTTATTGTTGTTTCATAAAGCTTTTGTACGTGGTCTAGGGCCCTGTACATTAATCATGTTGTAACTACACCTTATTTTCTCAAAGTTCATTCATCGCAATGACGCCATTTCCATTTGTACCTTAGTTTTGAAATTTGTAAGATTACTGAGTTCAGTTTTGGTTGTGTTGCAAGTAGAAAAAATACACAATTTTTGTTAAATATCACATTTATTCTTTCTTGTACCATCCACGCATACCTCACTGTTCCCAGCCTGCTTCCAATTCAATATTGTCGTTTGTTATCCCTTTGACTGTTCGCAGTTGGCTACACGTAAAACCCGTTACGAATTCGTATACGAGTGCTACACACCAAATCCACCAACAAAACGTGACAATGTTGTATACAGTATTGCTCGTCTTATTGAAGATTCTCTGACTAGCTTCATACGAACAGCAATAGTACGTGCCAATACACAGGATGTACTCTATACGACGGGGAATCTAACATGATCCTTGCGCGAACTCGCCACGTGTTTACTGCCATATTTTGGGCGCCCGCGGTATTCTTTCATGAAACTGAACATTTCTTGTATATATTTTCTTCTCTGAAAATACACGCGGCGTCTTTTATATCAGTGAGTACTGAGAAATAATTGACAGTACCTTACATATGGGTTGGACTAGACAAGCACTGAATTCTGTAATTGAAATACCGAAATATGTATTAGAAGATAATGACAGTGACGCAGCGGTTGAACCTGGAGTGATCAACTAGATGCAAAAGAATTTTGAGAAAATCTAGAGAAATTGAAATAGTGCTCCATTCGTTTATTGTCAGATGAATCACTATAATCATAATAATAATAATAATAATAATAATAATAATAATAATAACAATATATTTTATTTATTCTGGCAAAGTTAGGGATGTACTCCCTTTATTACATTTAACCAGTCTTAACCTAGAACACTTAACATTAAATACTGATGATCATAATATCATAATGTTAACAATAGAATCAGTAATAGTATTAATAAAAGTAACTACATTAAAAAAAATCATATCATTCGTATAATACCCATCGTACGTAGAGTATATTAAAAATATATGAATAATGAGTACTATAACTACTACTTAAGTGGAAGTTTAGAAAATGTATGCATTTCTACAGTACACCGAAATATCGCCTTCAATTGAGAGATGAAGAGAAGGATTAGTAAACAGAAGAAGAAGAAGAGGTTGAAGAATATCTATGAAAGGAATAGGGAAATAATGATGAAGAGGCGGTAGGAGGAGGTGTTTTCAGGTCATAATTTTATGATTCATGCATGTTTGACTAGTATTTCGACACTATATTGTCACAATATTTTGATATTTGTGGATATTTTAGAGCACCCTTCTTTTTCGTATATTAAAACAATGATATAAATAGTAAAATATTATTAAATTATTCAAATTCGCCCAGGTGACGGGTTAAGCCTTGACCAAACCCCTTGGTTTTATTCGACAGGAGCACGCTATATACCGACACCGGGTTTCACCTTCTCCCTGTCTCATTATCATCATCCCACTGTAGACACGCAGGTCGGCCACGCGTGTCAAATAAAAAGACCTGAACCAGGCGAGCCGAATTTTGTCCTCGGACACTCCCGTCACTAACAACCATAGATAAGAAACCCCACGGCACTTAACGCCCTTGAAAGGGCCTTGGTCTGCCCAGCGACCGCTGCTCAGTCCGAAGGTCTGCAGATTACGGGCGTCGTGTGGTCAGCACGACGCATCCCCTCGGCCGTTATTCTGGCCTTTCGAGACCGGGGCCGCCATCTCACCGTCAGATAGCTCCTCCATTCTACTCACGTAGACTGAGTGGACATCGAACCAGCCCACAGGTCGAGAGAAAAATCCCTGACCTGGCCGGGAAACGAACCCGTGGCCTCCGGGAGAGAGGCAGGCACGCTACCCCTACACTGCGTGGCCGGCAATCAATAAGAAAGCACTAAAATATTTTCAAGGTAGCCTACGGGGATACTTGCTTTCATTTATATCACCTATGATATGGCAAAGATTCATGAATTTACGCAGCATGGAGTTTTACAAGGAGGGAAATAGTATCAACTTCAGAAGATACAAAGTTTAGGTACGTTTTGAAAGCGTCAGTGTTGATTACCTGACAGACCAGTTGTTGACAAAAGTAGATGAAACAAAAGGAGCGAAGGTTGCGAAGTTTACTGTAATATACAGGATGAAGCGTAATTCGCGCACTCGGGCGTCGCAGCGCCACTCCTCACATGCCAGCAATAAGAAAAATGTCTCTTACACATTTTCGTCTTGCGAGTATATCCGGTAGAAAACGGACGTTGAAGAATAGCAATCTGGCAACACTGTAACCGTATGTAGGGTAACTACTGCTGTCAGCACGTTTTCGTCGTGTTGTACAGTTGGTGCAGTGGGCAGAGTTTTGGGTTGGCATGCAGGCGGTCGATGGTTCGATCCTGGGTTGTGGCGCATTTTTTATTTGCTAATTTCCACCTGACATTACCTACTGTAATACAGTAATACACCGTTTCTGAGGTGTTATTCTACCCCACCCCCACCCACAGGGAAATCTCCGTCATATACGCTGGCGGGGGGAAAACGATCTGTCGCGGAAGGAAAATTTTAACCCATAATATCTTTGACTATAGGATTTAAAATTGTGTGAAGCGGAGTTCAAAGAATCAGAGAAGATATAAAATTTAAACAAAGTGCGGAAAACAAATTACAATGCAGTAAAATGTAATTTCCCGTACTTTTGAGTACAAAATGAAGGCAATTGCTGCGTAATATGATATAAAATAAATTTATTTCACATTGTCCACAGTAAAATGGCTAGTTCTCTATTGTGGCAGTGGATAATAGTACATTATGCAACAAGCCTATAATGGCAATAATTAAGACACGAGTATGTTTATAAAACTAGCGAAGCGAGTTTTATCATTTCCATACGAGTGTCTTAATTACCATTATAGGCGAGATGCATGCAACTGTTTATGCTCGGCGATAATTATAACTCTACTTTTTTAATATTCATAAATATCTGTCGAGATGTCGCTTGACACATGAGTTTAATGAACAGAGCGCAGAGCGCATGCGCTGCGTTATTGATTTTCCGCGAGTGGATCAGAGACCTTGACAATGTCGTATGTTTTTAAAGCTCTGAATAGAAGGTTATCATAACCTAGCTTTATTTCAAATACGAATTGTTTATTCTTACAGTTGGTGAAGTGAATTTGCGGGAATGTTCCGTGTGGTTGAGAAACATTGGAAGTAGAAGGTGCACTGATCTTAATGTGTGTGTACGACATGTTTGAGTTTGGAAACAAGTGCGAAGCTAGTGCGTTGAGCGCAGGTGCGATGCTAACCTTACCTAACTGGTCAAACAGTTGTGTCATAATTTGAACTCTGATTGGTGGAGAACCTGTATCATAATGAAAATATAAACTCTGACTGGTGGAGAACCTGTATCATAATGAAACTTGAACTATAATGAGCCTCATTAAGATTCAGTGTTCTAGCATTTACTTAAGAAAATGGAAATTGCAACACCATGAAGGCATTGGTCGTTTGTGTTGATTTTCAAGATTTGGAACGATGCCATGCAGGTATGCAAACGATCAAAGTTTCAGGCCCATTGGATTGTTGCTACAGGTCTCCCCACGTAATTGGTCGCGGAGGAATCAACTCCAGTATACGGACTCTGGTGTAGCGTAGTTAACTTGCAGACTGTGCAGTGAAGTGTTCCCCGTCAAACATGCCTCGACGACAGAGAAGAGCACGCTATCAACAACTGTAACCGTTTGATAGGGCTCGGATAATTGGGCTGTGTGAGACTGGATTATCGCTAAGGACTGTCGCTGCACGTGTTGGCCGACAGGCATCTACGGTACATCGTGTATGGCAGCAGTGGTCAAATGAAGGTACCCACACTCGTAGACCTGGCACAGGCCCAGCGCGATAGACAACTGTGAGAGAGAATCGCCGCATCATTCGGATGGCCCGGATGGAACCCCATGCAACAGCAGCGCAAATTCGAGCAGCTGTGGCACCCCAAGTTACACAACAAACAGTTGGTAATCGCCTGCGTGCAGATGGCTTACGAGCCCGTGTCCCTGCAGAAGGTGTTCCATTTACCCCACAACAGCGACGTGTAAGGCTGGCCTGGTGTCGAGAAAGATCGACGTGGGTCGACGAATGGCATAGGGTCGTCTTTAGTAATGAATCGCGCTTCTGTCTTGCCCGCAGTGATCGCCGGAATCGTGTGTGCCGACGTACCGGGGAGAGGGGCCGCCCAGATCTTATAGGTCAAGAGGCACACAGGGCCAACACCAAGCATTATGGTCTGGGGAGCTATTGGCTTTAATGTGAAATCACAATTAGTGCTTGTTGAGGGCACTATGACTCCTCGACAGTACGTTGATAGGGTACTCAATCCAGTGGTTGTCCCTATGATGGCGAACATTGCTAATGGGATGTTTCAGCAGGACAATGCCCGGGTTCACACTGCACGCATCTCCAGAGAAGCTCTCCACGACATCACAACCCTAGAATGGCCCGCCAGATCCCCGGACCTCAGTCCTATTGAGCATGTGTGGGATATGATGGGTCGACAACAGGCCAACCGTCCTCAGCCACCCACAACTCTGGAACAACTGACCCGTGCAGTGCAGCAAGCATGGGCCACAATTCCTCAGGAAGCGATCCAGGGCCTTATTGACTCCATGCCTCGACGAATTCATCAATGTATTGCAGCTCGTGGTGGGCACATCCTGTATTGATTGTTGTCCAAACTTGCGGTCAGAGGGACCTGAAAGTGTAATTATCGAATCACAACCAAACACTAGTCCTGCATGTTCAATTGCAGCAATGTAACACTACTTCTTCTGGGTGTTGCAATTTCCATTTTCTTCAGTTAATATTCGTATTTCGGCATCGTCGAGCATAAAATATTTGTAGTTTTCCTGTCAATTTAAGTGATTCTTCTGAATTATAACTTACTGTCTTAATATGCTCATTACATAAAATTTGTCCTTAGTCACGTTTAAGTAGAAGGAATCTGTACGTAGCTCCAAGCTATTAGTAAAACCGTCTCATCCTGGAAAAGTTTCGGACTCCACGGAAATGTTTGTTTGCTAACAGCCATTGACGTTGGCTAGCACTTGCCAAAAAGTAGCAGTAACTCGCATCTCTAAACCACATCCCCATCGCTTTCTCAAGTTCACCACCACCCTCCATCCATCCCTTTCCCACAGGCAAAATGTCAAAAGAGCGAGAAAAGAGTGGATATCATCCAGAACCTTCAACAGAGCAAGAGGGGTAACAATGTAAAGGTAAGAAAGAACAAGTTAAAAGAAAAGAGAAAGGAAGGAAAATACATGTTTAAAACTTTCTTTTTATTGTCTTTCATAAAAAAAAAGTTAGAAAATGAGAAGGGAAAAGAAGGAATTTTGTTGCGTAAAGTCTGAGTATATAGAGAAAGGGAGAGGTTACAAACTAACACGCATGACGTCAAATTACCCAAGCACTAAGGCTTTTCTGCTACTTTATTTTCCTCCCCTTGCCAGGTAAAACGAGCCACGACAGCTATAAACTTTATGACAAAATGCACCAAGAGTAACAAAGACAATAAAAGCATACTTATTGAGGAAATTGAATTTCGGAACTTTTTATGCACTTAGCTCTGAATATTTGTATTGTTCCGTTTTATGTGCCGCTGTAAAGTACTGCCCCGGAAATGAAGAGGAAATTGGTCATACCAGTTCAACATTATTCAAACAGTGTACTTACTAGAACCATAGCTTACGTTAATTTCATGTATGTGTTCCATTGGCTCAGATGTAGAGCATTGCCTTTCTGAGCCCAAGTCGATGGTTTCTGAAGGTGCTCAATAAGATCAGATTTAAAAATGACGTCCACAATAATGGTTTCTATAACTACATGTATGTATGTTTGTATGTCCTAATGAAACAAAGCCAAACAGCAACGGATAATGGGAAACAACTCGAAGAAAAGAACGTGAACAATATCTCGGCTTACGCTGTCTAAAACGTTCAAGGCATCCACAAACTATACGCATAAGAATAGTAGAGCAAAAATGTTCTACAAAATAGTTCGCACGACAACATACGTGTCTTAAAAGAATCTTCCACAATAACAATATTTGTTCAAAGTGGATGCTCTTCGCTAGGTATGGAAAGAGGATTCGAGAGACTTGGCTTAACGCTGCCTAAACCGTTATAAGATATCCTCAAACTAAGTGTGTAAGAATTATCCACTAGCAAACATTTTACGGAAAAGTCCGGGAGAGCACATGTGCACAAAGAAACCTTTAATTAATTCCAATTCTCTGTGTTTTCGCCGATGTGAACCAAATTTTTAAGAAACTCTTGTTTTAAAACATCTGGCAGCCACAACAATGGAGACTTACGGACTTGAACAACTAGAGAGGGATCTCTCACCTCCTAGTAACGTACAAGTTCCTGTCTACGGCTTTACTAACAATGACAGAAAATTCAACCTGACTGTCAAATGGAGAAATACTAGGGAGGCTTCACGAACAGTCGATCTTGCGTTGAGTAAATCCTCAATCACAAAACAGTAATAGTCTGCTCCAGGATTAGAAGCTGCAAAGTGGTTGTTACTTTCGATGATTTTTGGAAGACCTACGATTCTGTGGACAAACAAACAAACCTTTAGTAAAATTCTCGAGGAACTCGGACTATACAACAATGCTCGAAGATCCGCCCCTCTTCAAGCGCGTCATTCAAAAAGTGGTGAGGGATTAGCGCAAGGAACTGGTTGGCTTGGGAGTCCAGAGTGGGGTCTGTCTGAATCACAAGAGGAAAATTCAGCCGGTAGGCCAGAGCGTCTGGCCTTTGCAGACGGCATTGATTGATTGATTGATTGATTGATTGATTGATTGATTGATTGATTGATTGATTGATTGATTGATTGATTGATACGGAGGTCATTTATTTTTCTTTTTTTACGACTTCTTTACATCGCACCGACACAGATAGGTCCTATGGCGACGATGGGATAGGAGTGAAAAGGAACCGGCGTGGGCTTAATTAAGGTACAGCCCCAGCATTTACCTGGTGTGTAAAATGGGAAACCACGGAAAACCATCTTCAGGGCTGCCGAAAGAACCCCGTGTAGGTGGGAGCGGTAGATTAACACCCACTGTATCCCCTGCCTATTGTAAGAGGCGACTAATAGGGGCCCCAGGGGCTCTCAACTTGGGAGTGTGGGTTGGCGACCGCGGAGCCCTCAGCTGATTCCTGGCATTGCTCCCATTTATGCTCCCATTTACTTGTGCCAGCCTCCTTATTTTCATCTATCCTATCCGACTTGCCTTGGTCAACTCTTGTTCTTTTCTGATCCCGACGGTATTAGAGCACTAGAGGCCTAGGGATTCTTTAATTGGCCCTTGTCTTCCTTTGACCGACACCTTCATTTTTCGAAGTGTCTGATCCCTTCCATATTTTCTATCTGATTTGTGTTATATAGAGGATGGTTGCCTAGTTGTACTTCCTGTTAAGACAATAATCACCCCCACCACCATTCGAACCCAATGTCTGCCGAATGCAAGCTCGCAGCTGCACGACTCTAATCGCACGGCCACTTGTTTGGTGGAGGGCATTTCTAAGTCAAGGCTACAGTGTTATTTCTACCCAACATGCGGGAGTACGGTAAATCGAGAATACACTCGTACATTTGAAAATATTATATTTTCTTTACGAGTTGCTTTACATTACACCGACACAGATAGATCTTATGCTGCGATGGGATAGGAAAGGCGTAGGAGTGCGAATGAAGGCCATCAGCATACAGCGCTTGTGTATGTTGGTGGCTAATTAACAGGGTACGGACAAGTTGTACGCTACCAGCCGTGTTGCACGATCGCTGTAAGCAAAACCGAACAGCGATCGTACGTGAAAATTGCCACACACCGTGACAGATATTCACGTCAGTGTTATGTGAAGCTAAGAGAAAAGAGAGACTGTGTGTGTCAAAGACTTTCCTGGTTTACGTACTTAAACTGATAAAAATTCTCATCCATCGTGTTTTACTACATTTTCCGAACCAAACAAACACTATACGCTGGAAATTCTACAATTAGTTACTTGTTTAAAATGTGTATAAATACGTTTCACATACTATCATAGAATGTAAATTCCTACATTTAACACACATAGACCCACATATTCGTGTAATCTGAGTCCATACCTGTAAAATATTTCTGCTTCACTAGGTTTCAATATTTTACCCCGTCTTAACCACACAAAACGGGGAGGAGTTATTAGTAAATGTTAAATATAATTACAGTTACAAAAAACTCTATCATCTGAAGCGTTTCGTACTAATAACTTTGTTCAACCATCAACTGAAGTTACAACCCAGTGATTAACTCCAGAGTTACTAAATAAATATTTCAGATATAAATTCATTCTACGCAGCACTTTTTACCTGCAATCAAATGTGTGTTTGTCGAAAACCGTATTTGGTTGTAATATGATTCAGACAATAAAAAGTATTACTTAAATATAACAAATACACCATTGGCATAACAAGTGGGCGGAAAAGATGTGCATTACTTTGATTAAATTGCATATTAGTATTAATAAAGAATTTGCCGCAATTTCTCTTTCCATTAAAGAGACTTATTCTCAAGCACTGACTTAAAGCGACAAAATTAATTCAACAGCGTAACGACTTCTCTTTTTTCGAAGCTTCCATTATCAGTAGTTTTAACGATCGTAATAACTGATTGGTCGTAATAAATGGGATGTTTCTAACACCAGTCAAAGTATTTCTGCGTGATTCAGTTTATATGTGATTATATATATTTTGTAGAACATGACGGTCAGTAACAAAGGTATTAAGGTTAAAATACTGTATGCTTTAATAACAAAGCCAACAGCAGCAAGAGAGAAATTGAAAAGTTTGAAATCTCCTGAAGAAAAAGTTGAAAGGGCAGTGTACAGAAAAGGTGAAAAACGTGATGTCACACTGTATAGAGTAACAAACAAGTTACAGGATTAAAGGCAACTAAAAGAAAACCTCAAAAAAGTTGTGGGATGAATGGCAGACAATGGTATGTTGATAATTCGAGTGAAATATCAGGTTGTAAACCTCCTATCTATCTATCTATCTATCTATCTATCTATCTATCTATCTATCTATCTATCTATCTATCTATCTATCTATTTACCTCTTCATAGGGTTATGAGGGTGTTTTGGGGTTGCAGTAAGTATGTAGAGAAGGGGTATGTAAGTCACTGGAAATACTAATATTAGAGTATGTGAACGGGAATCTCACCAGAATTACTTGATTCGAAAACTGAAAGGAAAAAAAAAACGAAAAGAAGCGCGATTTGTTTTGGATGATTTCCTTTAAAAGGCGTGGAATGACATTAGTATACAATAATACTGAGTGGTGTTTTTATAAGTAGGAAATATCATATAATATGAAGATAAAGTTGGAATTCAAGAGTTCAAACTGGGGCAAATATTCTTTCATGGGCAGAGGAGCTAGGGATTGGAATAATTTGCCAAAGGAGGTCTTCGATAAATTTCCAACTTCTTTGAAACTGCTCAGGAAAATACTAGACTGATAGGGAATACGCCACCTGGGCGACAGCAGAACAGTGGTGATGGATTGATTGATGACGATTGATGATTTCTCCTGGGTTACGTAACATGATTCATTGCTGGTTTAGAACTGCCCTCTAGAAAGGGGTTATTCACAATACAGCGTGTGATAAAACTTCATTATCGATTCCGAAATTTAGCTGGCAGGTATTATCAGATAATATCAGTTAACAATGATGATAGCAACCAAAGTGCTTATGAGAATTAGGATGTTGAAATTTTCCATCTCGAGAGAGAAGCAAATACATTCGTTGTTGGAATATTTAATGAATAACGCAAATCCACGCATCCGATGATTCGATTTCAAATCACGTCGCCATTACATATTTGAATGGCAAAACAGTAAGCAGGTCTATTTACTACTGATCCATCCGGTAATTGGAAGTGCCAATCACCTGTCTGAAGATAAACAAATAGTGTGCGGGACATTTGACCTGTTTAAGCACCCAAGTTGACTCCTGTCATAATTCGAGAAATACGTGTTCTGAACAATTGATGTTGTGTTAGTCCAAGCTTCTAGATTATTTCCGTGGATTACGAACTAGAATTTGGATTTGATCTTCGCCAGTAACAACAGATGATTATTAACTGTGAGCATTGGAGTTAACACCCCCACCCAACTCGCCCAGTTAATACTTCAACAGGTTTTCCTAAAAACTTATCTTTTACTAGCAGTTACCCACGGCTTCTCTCGCGTGGATTTCGTAATTCTTAAAAGTAATCGTTCCTCGGCATTGTACTAAGACATTATGTGAAAATTCCTGAAGTATAAAAAACCACCAAAAAATTGAGTTTCATTTGCCCCAGAAACTCTTTGTAAAACAAGTTTGTGGTTTTGTCTTTTAGGCTAAGATGACGTAGAACTGTACACGTGAGAACGTCTTCTCTCTAGCCAAAAAAAAAAAGTTTCTTTATATTTAAAGCAGATTCCAAATATATATTTCCACATCTGTAACATCTTCAGGTTTTGAGATATAAGTATCCCCATAAAAAGAATTCAACCCTTTTATCAGCCCTTCCTCCACTCCCACCTAAGTGGATTTGCCAAAAACAGAAAAAGACATATTTCTTTATTTTTAAAGTACTTTCCACGTAACAAGTACCATGTCTGTAACATGTTAATTTTTTGACATACACTGTAGATATTCCGGTACTCATTTAAAAAATTCACCTACATTTTCAATTCTTTTCAGCCCCTTGAGTGGTTTTCCTAGAACAAAAAAATACGGGTTTCTTTATTGTTAAAGGATATTTTAAATACCAGTTTTCACGTCTGTAACATCTTCGGTTTTTGAGATGTAAGTATGCTCATAAAACGTTCAAGTTTTTCATCACTTTTTCCACCACCCCTCTCCTCCTTAAAAGAATATTTCGAAAACAAAAAAATACGTGTTTATTTATAAAGGAGCTTCCAAATACCAATTATCACGACTGTAACATCTTCAGTTTTTGAGATATTTGTAACCTCATGAAAATAATTCTACTCCTACTTCTCAACCCCCCCCCCAAGTTGATTTCCCCCCAAAACGTGTGTTTATTATTTTTAAAGATTTCAAATACCCATTTTCACGTCTGTAACATCTTTATTTTTTTTAGATATAAGTATCATCATTCAAATAATTGCAACCAATGTATCAATCCTTTCATTCCCCCTTAAGTGGATTTTCCGAACACAAAAGAATAAGTATTTCCTTCCTTTTAAAGGAGACTCCAAATACCAATTTTTACGTCTCTAACATCTTCAGTTTTGGAAATATCAGTATCCCTACATACATACATACATACATACATACATACATACATACATACATACATACATACATACATGCATACATACTGTACATACATTATCATTATAGAGTGTTATGCCTTTCAGCGTTCAGTCTGCAAGCCTCTGTGAATTTACTAAACGTCGCCATCATCCTCGATTTGCAACTAGTGTTGTGGCCTCATTTAGTTCTATACCTCTTTAAATCGTTAGAAACTGAGTCTAACCATCGTCGTCTTGGTCTATCTCTACTTCTCTTACCCTCCATAGCAGAGTCCATTATTCTCCTAGGTAACCTATCCTCCTCCATTCGCCTCACATGACCCCACCACCGAAGCCGGTTTATGCGTACAGCTTCATCCATCGAGTTCATTCCTAAATTAGACTTTATCTCCTCATTCCGAGTACCCCCTGCCATTGTTCCCACCTGTTTGTACCAGCAATCATTCTTGCTGCTTTCATGTCTGTTACTTCTAACTTATAAATAAGATATCCTGAGTCCACCCAGCTTTCGCTCGCGTAAAGCAAAGTTGGTCTGAAAACAGACCGATGTAAAGATCGTTCAATCTGGGAGCTGACTTCCTTCTTACAGAATACTGTTGATCGCAACTGCGAGCTCACTGCATTAGCTTTACTACACCTTGATTCAATCTCACTTACTATATTACCATCCTGGGAGAACACACAACCTAAATACTTGAAATTATCGACCTGTTCTAGCTTTGTATCACCAATCTGACATTCAATTCTGTTGAATTTCTTACCTACCGACATCGATTTAGTCTTCGAGAGGCTAATTTTCATACCATACTCATTACGCCTATTTTCAAGTTCCAAGATATTAGACTGCAGGCTTTCGGCACAATCTGCCATTAAGACCAAGTCGTCAGCATAGGCCAAACTGCTTACTACATTTCCACCTAACTGAATCCCTCCCTGCCATTTTATACCTTTCAGCAGATGATCCATGTAAACTACGAACAGCAAAGGCAGGCCTCAGCCGCCTAAGTCAAGATGGGTACATAATACATTTTGTACATTATCTCTTTACACTTTCTTATGCCAGACAAGGTTTTTTACACTCTGGTAGAATGCATTGCCCTGTTGCACCCTTGTATTCTGCATTAATATACTCACTAGGTTTTTGTAATTGTCCACAAGTTGAAGGCTTTCTCAACCAATTTTCACATTACCTTTCCCTTCTCTTTCTCCTCTTGATAACACCATGGCCTGCTTTTCTTTGCGCTAATTTTCATACCATACTTTTCATTCTCGTTCAGGTGTTCTTCTAGTTCTTGGGTGTTCGTTCATCAGACCACAATATCGTCTACAAATATTCAGTTACTTGCACTTTTCCTTAAAACAACAATCACCAGCACAATCACCGTCGCTGGTGACTAGAGGTCGCACTGCTGACTCCGATACTGCTTCCGTTTACTTGTGTCAGCCTCGTCAAATTTAATCTTTCCTATCCGAGATATCTCGGTCAACCCTTGTTCTCTTCCGACCCCGGTGGTTGTAATATTTTGCGAGACTCAGGGTGTCTTCCGTTATTATGCCCATCCTTGCCGTATCTTTTGCCGATGCCTTCATTCGCGGAAGGGTCAAATCTACTCTTATTTATCTTTCCAGTTAGAGTTACGAGGAGATGATGCCAGGTTTTGCTTACCCTTAGAACATTAATAATAAACATGACCACTACTACCAGCATCATGCTAATTAATTATGTTCCTAGAATGACTCCCTCTGGGGGCAGTAGAATAACACCCACGGTATCTCCTGTCTGTCGTAAGAGCCCCAAGGGCTCTCATCTTGGGAGAGTCGGTTGGCGACAGCGGGGGCCTTAGCTGAGTCCTGGCATTGCTTCCACTTACTTGTGCCAGGCTCCTCACGTTCATCTATCCTATCCGACCTCCCTTGGTGAACTCTTTCCCTCTTCCGATCCCGACGCTATTAGACCATTCGACGGCTTCAGCTTCCGTTGCACACATTGTTAAGTGCGAGCTTCCAACGATATTTTCCGTTATATTTGTCCGCAAATGTTTAATCACATTTGAGTGTAGAATTGATCCTTCTAATTGATACCTGTGAAGTAACCAATTTTCTATGTATATCTTAATTGAAATATCTGTTTTCCCGAAGCAGTCAATGCCCTTTTTCGAGAAAAGATATATATATATAACCTAGCTCATAACCTCACTTTCTTAGAAGAGGCTTCCTGAACTTCAATTTGATTACTAGTTTAAAAAAGAAAATTACACCTCATATTTGGACTAGGCACTAACCTATACACAATATGAAATACTTCTAGTCTCCAATCCTGGCTAGAACCCTTATACATATCTGAGAAAGAGTATGGAAATCGTATTCATAAACAACCTTTAGAGAGAAGTATAAAATTTTCCATAAAATATCCCAATCTGCAGTCCTTAACAAACATCCTCGAAAGCATTCTCACATACCTCGGAAGAATTCTGTAGTTACAGCAGTCAATTAAGGAACTATGTTAGGGATGTATGTAAACTCTGTGCTTACCTGAAACAAGAAGAGAACCATTTCTTAAAATTTCAAGTGTATTACAGAGAAATAGCTGCCTGTGATAATTCACAAGGGAAACTAACAGAAAACACAAATTAAAATAATTACATGAACAACAAAGAAACTTCTGGAGTTGAAAGAGTCGTTTAATTTGAAAATACTCCCTGGGGTGGGGAACGCAGATGAAGAATACACCCACGGTATCCCTTGTCTGTCGCCCTTCGTTGCCCTTGTCTTAAACATTCTAAATCCAGCATCATCATATAAAATTGCATACACAACTTAATTATTTCGCGTACTTAACACTACGGCTTACAATACTACAGGTTGAGCTTACTCCTAGCTTAAGATGACAAGTTATAATAAAGGAGGGTTAAACATAATTACCCAACAACAACAACAACAACTACTACTACTACAATTACTACTACTGCTACTACTACTACTGCTGCTACAGGAGTACAACAAGCAATTCCATGCAAAGAAAATATGACAAGAAATACTACTAATTTAACATTCTAAATCCAGCATCATCATATACAATTCACACACAACAGGTATTTCCAGTACTTAAATTAAACCTGGTGATGGTTATTATTTTACGGGTCTTATCAGTCACTCTTAACATTAGCCACAATATGACGAGTTTCAATGCGAGAGGAATGCAAAATACCTGGAAAGTGGGAATAATATGGAAGCTTTCCTGGTCTCGCAAACCAACTCCGTCAGGGTCGGAACAAAGAACATACCAAAGGAGATCGAACAGATAAATGAAAACGGGAGAAGAATGGTACACGTAAGTGAGAACAATGCCAGACTTAGCTAGGACCCCTTGAAACTACACTACTACTCACAAGAAATAACACACTGGCGAATTTTAAATTTATATTTGAATTTCGCCTGCTGAATGAAACAGGCAGTATCCCTCCGTGTTTAATATGAATTTTAATTGGATACATTCAACACGATGAATATTATTTCCTTTCAGGCACATCATCGGTGTTATTGCTTTATTTTTGTTAATTACGTGTATAAGTGCTTATGTTATTTTTATGTTTACTCTATGTTTTATTTCGCCAGCACATCTGCTACCATAAATTTAATATTGCCTGCCTTCGGCAAACGAACATCATAATTAACTCGTTCACCGGTTGAAAAGCGCAACTTACATTGACGATTGGCAGCTTTCAGTGGCATTAATTGAGCATAGAACTCACGCCCTGTCGTTTCCTGAATGGCTGAATAATTGGACACTCATCAGTAGGAAGGATCAAGTGCCCAATTAAAAATATGTGGGAGCTGTGTCGCAGGTCTTTTGGGCATAAACTAAGCCTCGTAGGTGTTAGATGGGTGTCAGAAACAAGTGAATGCACTGAGTTTAGGTTTAGAAAGGCTAATTTTAGCTGGGCATCTCTTTGAGGAATGTTATCAAACCACACTAATACCAATCTCGATCGACTCGATGACACCTTCATGAGTGTTTTCGGTCTTATCTATCTCCATGAATTATATGGGAGCAGTAGATATACTGGTTGCGACTCGCAGTGTTCGGTCGTCTCCGCTTTCTTACATTGTCTTCACGCTCTCTTACGCTTAGCCTCCATTATTATTATTATTATTATTATTATTATTATTATTATTATTATTATTATTATTATTATAGATATATATGTTCCGGGGATTTTTGTGGATCGCAGAGGTGAAAGAAGGTGCCGGGGTGAATGGGTCTAAGTACAATGTCAAGAATTGAATTAAAAACTTAAACTGAAGGTTATATTTTCAAAAATTTCAAACTTAACAATTTTTACAGGTACAAGTAGCAATCATTAAACAAGATGGGGAGAAATCCAAGATACAGAATCTTAACACTTTGGGCTTTAAGCCCCTAGCTTTACATTTGCTGAGATACTAGTTCAAATTTACCAAAGAGCACAAATTTATACCAGGGCAGCAAACCACTAGTTCAAAGAGCACTTGCTCCCAACATTACAACATCTTTTTTTTTTTTTTTTTGCTATGGGCTTTACGTCGCACCGACACAGAAAGGTCTTATGGCGACGATGGGATAGGAAAGGCCTAGGAGTTGGAAGGAAGCGGCCGTGGCCTTAATTAAGGTACAGCCCCAGCATTTGCCTGGTGTGAAAATGGGAAACCACGGAAAACCATTTTCAGGGCTGCCGATAGTGGGATTCGAACCTACTATCTCCCGGATGCAAGCTCACAGCCGCGCGCCTCTACGCGCACGGCCAACTCGCCCGGTCATTACAACATCTAGCCTTCGAGAGGCATTCATTAATCTTACTTTGAAAAAGAGCTAACAGGCTCTCAGTTTTTCAAGCCTATTCAAGGCGACATTAACTTACAATTTCTGGATTATACAGGGGTATTTAATACCCAAACTACTGGACCTTCTTGGAACAGGAATAACGGCTAAATAAATGGCCCGAACACAGAATTAATGGAGGCGAATACTTGCACTCCTTAGATATAAACACTTAAAACCTAAAGGGCACTAGGCCGATGAAACAGGGGCTATTCGCAAACTATGGAGGTGACTCGTTTAAAAATAGATTAGAACATTACGGAAAGGAAGAAAACCAGTTACAAAACGTAGTCACCTCAAACCAATATAAAGGGGAGCTCGAGGGGATACATCACTCTCTATCTCCGATTTACAGTTAAAGATTTTTATGAAGTTTTACATCAGCCGGCAGAAAGTTACATTTTTAGAAAAGTAGGTTACATAGTTAATGATTCGGACCTTTTTCCCTCGGGTTAAACTGCGGAGCTAGCAAGAAATAAAGGTTATGTGGCCATTACCTTGTAGAAGTTCTAGCAGCAGAAGAAGAGGCCGCCCGCCTCCTGCTTGACACACACTCTCGGTAAGATGACGATCAATTGGCCAAGAGACATGAAAATCCGCAGTTTATAAACCCTCGGGGAAAGTTCGAGATCATTCAAGACTGAACTAGCCACACCATCTCACTTTTATTGGCCACTTTAAAAGTTACACTCAAAATAGAAGAAGAAGACGGTGATTGGTAGAAAATTAATTACAGAAATTAGGGATTAGCTAGATTCAAAACTGGCGGAAATAAAATGGAAATATTGCCAACCCAAAAATAAATTAGCATCAATCAGTAAAAAAACCTTATGAATACAAAACTTCTTTGAATTATAAATTATTATACCACCCACCAGGGTGCATGATCATAGTTTTTTGGTAGTGTCATCTATGAGAGAATGTCCAAACTTCTTGATGAATGGAAAACAAAACAAGTAGAAATTCACACAGTTCAGGAAACTTCACAATAACAAAATTATATCAGATTTGAGTGGTGCCATCTTCAGAGCAAAGTTCTAAGCAGGTATAGTTTCAGTTCCACTCTTTTGCCAATAGAGGAGTTCTTTAGGCGCTGAATTTGAATGCGCGGCGTTGGGATGTACCTCCAGGTACAATATATATAGAACTCGCAAATACGAAGTGTATGACAACTCTGGGAAGATGCTATCACTCCATGCTCACAAAGTACTCTATGCCAACTTTACCACCCACTCGAGCTCCCATCACTCACTATTGAAAGCTATTTGGGTAGACTCTTCGGACCTTCCTCTTTTCAACTTAGTTTTTATATTATTTTACTAGCTTTTATCATTTTGAAATTCTAGTGTACACTTTTTTGGAACACACGGATTTTCACTGAGAGACCCAGTATTGCAACGAAACGGTAGACGTATTCTATATCAAAACATTATTGGCTTGTAAAGCTATCAATATGGATGTTACGTATCGCGTGAACTGAAAGAGTAAGGAATACTGAGGTGATGGAAGGACTAAAAAAGAAGACCGAAATACTCCTTTCCGTCAAGATGAGGACACGTGGTACGGAATGAAGAGTAAAGGAACCTACAGTTGATGATTCAGGGGAAGGTCTCAGGACAACGCACACCTGGCCGCAGAAGTATCTCCTGGCTGAAGAACCTGAGGAAGTGGATAGAGATGAGGACGGTAATATCCATGATAATTGGCCCACCTTCGATAGAAAACGGCACGCCAAGAAGAAGAAGAAACAGAAGAAGAAATAGTTATTTCCCTTTATTTCTCATTCTCGTAATTTCTACAATCACTCTATTGTTAAGGATCGATCAGCAGTTGACATTTGTTCCTTTGTGGTTGTCGTTGATTATATATTGGCATAACAAAAGGCTTGTTAGCACCAGGGTGAAAGAATACATCAGGTCAGTCAAGAATGTTACTCTTTAATCCTCCACGGAAAATGCTATAAGACAGTCTGTCATAGCAGAACATTTCTACAGTACAGACCATGAAATCCTCTTTGACCAGACGAAGGTCATAGGGCCTGTAAAAGACTTCTATGCTCGACTTGTAATGGAAGCCATAGAGATAGAGCTGCGCCCAAATGACATCAACAGGGAAGACGACTTCAAAGTTATCAAATACATGGAGACCTGTACTCCAGAAATACATGCATAACACCACCATGGCACAGCGCGATGCCCTCAAGAAACTGTCGACAAAGGGAGGTGAATCAGTAACTTTCCTCTCAACCATCACAGCACAGCGCAACGATCCCGAGTCCAGTTAGTGGGGGCCGATGTATACTGTATTATGGTCGTGACTTCCACGTTCCTTCGAAGAATTTCTTTACTCACTGTCGGAGGCAGACTTTCACATGCTCTGATGAAGGCCAATATAATTTGGCGGAAAGCTTAGCTTTGTCAAGTATATACCAGGTGTGTGTATGTTCAGTCCGTCAGAGATTCCGCTGGTGGGATCCTCAACAGCTCTGCCATCAGCTGTCATAGATGGCCTAGGCATCACTGAAGAGGCGTACTAGGGAAATGAGGAGTGAGGTAGTTACCAGGTGTATGCATAAGTATTTTCCGGTTTCAGTAAGAGATGGTTCTATCAAACAGTACGCAGAGTATGAATTTGACACATACGTCAGTTTGTTCGTCTGACAACCTACCAACACACACAAGTTGAGTCCTCCGAAAACTAGTGTCTGTGTTGTATCGCTCAGTGATCATGTCGACGTTTATGCCTGAAAAAGAACATTTTCGGCACGCATTGCTTTTCTTATTTAATCAAAAGCAAAAGGTTGTGGGAAGTCATCCTTTGCTGGTAGAACCATATGGTAAACACGCTCCATAGATTAGAACATGTGAGACATGGTTTCGATAATTCAAACGTGATGATTTCAATGCGAAAGACAGTGCGAGGTCTGGTAGACCACAAAATACAGGGAAAGGGCAGAAACTGATAGCGGCACCAAAATGAGGCGTACTAGGCAGGAAGTGCTCTTACAGTACAACTGGCCCTGTGCAACAATCAGACGTACTCCTCGTGCTCATAACACAATAATTAGTTTAAAGATAAAAGCCATCATGCATAAAATGTTAGTTGATGATATATGAGAACACTAAAGGCGGCTTCCATGCCAAGGAGGTGATTTATTTTATTTTTCAGTGAAATTATACAGTGGATAGTGTGCAACATAGAGTGTCCCTTAACACACTTAGGGCTATTTCTTGTACTGTATCCTGAATCGTTTAAAAAAATGACTGATAATTTTAGAACAGTTTCGTGAGTACCAAAGAACAGTCCTACGACTTTCCATATCTTCATTTTGTATTTCCCTTCCTTTATTTTTTAAAAATTTTGCCTCACGTTGCACCGACACAGATAGGTTTTATAGCGGCAATGGGATAGGAAAGTGCTAGGAGTAGAATGAAATCGGTACTAGCCTTAATAAAGGTACAGCCCCAGCATTTTCCTGGTAAAACATGGAAATACATCTTAAGCCTTCCGAAATTGGGGTTAAAACCCACTATCTCCCGAATGCAATCTCACAGCTGCGGGCCCCTAACCGCATGGCCAACTCGCTCGGCCATTTCTTCTTCACACATTGATACGATACCACACAATACGTTACGATACAATTAGATTAAATTTGGGAAAAGTCCGTAGGTCTTGACTTGATATTTTGTGCAATCGTAGTAGGAGAAGAATGTGATAAAGATCACATCCTGGGTAAGCATTGAAAATAGCTATGACGCAGATTCGAACCAATAACCTCTAAATCCTCTATGTAGCTCATACTTGAGACTTGCAGTGGTCGGCTGATGAAGGCATGTCATATATATAGGTACTCATCGGGTAATACATCACCATCCATGTAGAAGTAACTGAATATTCCGGAATATTTTCCACTAACCGTGACCGAGCTCAAAGGCAGACTTTGAGTTACTCCTAATCGATAACTAAACACTTTAAAGTCCCGTAATTAAACTGAAAATGGACTCCCAGAGCAACAAGTACGGTACGGGACAAAACTTTGGAGTACCGTGCCGTATCTGTGGCTATCGTCTCTCGTAATTAGAGACCACAAGCGCAGATAAAGTTATGTACATATTACTTAATGTGCTACTTGTGAAGTGCGATAAATTAGCCTGTCAGACAGAAAGAGAAATATTGACCACAGTTCCGTTCTGCAGAGTTACCCAGCTGGAAATTTCATATTTTGGTGTTCTCTATCTCCACGCTAGGCAAGTATAAACTTGAATTACACGATAACAGCCATACTTTAAATATTCCGAATAATGAAACACAGCTTCTTTATTTTATGTTTATGAAACTTTAAAACGTTTCAGTTTGTCAAAAACGATAATTATAACACATATAACACTAAACAATTCCGTGTAAAGAAACACACACTAATAAACAAAGAATGACACGTTTCTTTCTACAGGAAGATCCTCAGATTATTCCAAATCACTTGAAATCATCCGCATGTAAGTACAATACTGTAAATTTATCAATGATTTCGAATTAGTGATGGTAAAAAATAAGTGAGACAAATTATGAGTGTAGTAGTCCTCCTCCACAGTGTCCTTAGTAACTTGGAGATAGTTTTCTATACTTAAACTAAGCTGCTTAACACCCATTACCTCCAGCGACTACATTTGTTTGTCTCACGTATTCATAACGTCACCAGTTCACAATGACAGACAAGTTTACGTAACTTAAACAATATTGTTCATGTAAAAAGTGTTTTAAAGTGATCTGATTAAAACCAAGGATGTTCTGGTAGAACAAAACATGCCATACTTCGTTTACTAGTGCGTGTTTTTTTTACAGGTATGTTATAGTGTTATACAGAGCCCCTCATATAAACTAAGACCACTGAAGCGGCGTTTTATCTTCCCGATACGTAAGCTGCAGTATGGGAGGCGCGCGCATGGTTCGTGACCTTGCAAACAGCCTGCACGTGTTCGACCTGGCAAGCATCAGTCGCCAGTTTGGATCTCAACTGTTAACATGGTGGGACAGTTATCATTGCAACACCGTATTTTCTTATGTAAAATTTTTGGTTTCATCTTAATGGTCGTGTGAACAGTCATAACTCTCGCTAATGGTATGCAGAAAATCCTAATGGTGTTTATGAAGTTCCTCATTATGATGGGAAGAATGGTGTTTGGTGTACTGTTAGTGAAAGATGAATAATTAGGGCTGTATTTTTTTTAGACCACAGTAGCTGCAGAGAGGCAGGCCTACCAAGATGACATTTTGACGACGTTCTTCAATCAGTTAACGGAAGGAGAAAAATCGCAAGAGTGGTTTCAACAAGATTCAGCCCCTGCTCATACAGCAGAAGATTCCCTTCTTACAATCTCGGAAGTCTTTGCAGACAGAGGAATCAATGCTGATCTATTTCCCCCCGTTCTCCAGATCTAACAGTGTGTGATTTTTCACTTATGGCGCAAACTGAATGAAAAAGTGTATCGAACAAATCCTCACACATTGGAGGAACTGAAAGAAAACATTACGAATGAAATCAGAAACATTACTGTGGCAGCCAGAATGTGATTACCAGGTACAATGCCTGTATAACCCGGGAAGGATGACACTTCAGCATCTTTTATAAGATAATATTTCATATGAGATTCTATGCACACTTAAAGCAGGGCGGCCACGCGCACAGAAGTTCGGCTGACGCTGCCACCATAGCGCAGAGTACAAACACCGTGTGTTCGGTCTGAGTTTGTATGAGAGACCCTGTACGTGTTATACACAGTGTTTTCGGCAGAATGAAAAGCTTTAACGTTTACACATGAACTGAGTCGACGCTGAAAAGTACAGCTTTTTCCTTAACTAATTATAAGGATTAATTCTTGACCGAACTATATTTGCAAGCATTTTAACTCTGTTATTCTGGTATAATACGACATTCCAAGTGTAATAATTCCGGTCCACCTCACGAGAGTTTTCTCTACTCAAAAAGAAATTTATTGTAGTTAAATACACTTTCGGTTCACAGGGTCCTCGGTTTATTTGCCGGCCGCGTTGGTGAATATAATCCCGTCTGGTTAATTCCTCCGACTCGGGGACTGAGTGTTTATAGTTGTTCCAGCATATGCCTGTTCATGTGTACATGCAACACACGACACTACTAACCTTGGATACTCGCAATAGTGAATATAACCCTCCACATAGAACTGGTGTCTAGAAATGCAGGGCCAAGTCCATATGTACGACACAGTGGGAAGAGTGGCAGCAGAAGAAGTAGTAGTAGAAGTACATGAACATGTCAGTAAAAAATGAAAATCCGTAGCATGTTTCCAGACAGATTACTGGGAAAACCGCAGTACCCGGAGATAAACCTGTTCCACCTCCGCTTGGTCCAGCACAAAACTCACATGGAGTGACCGGGATTTGAATCACGAAACCTAGAGGTAAGAGGCCACGGAGGCTTTACTACATGACAATATCAGTATTTTAAAAATGTAAATAAGACACTTTCTTACAGAAATAGTGTATTAAACAATCAATACATTTACCGAGGTTAAAACAGAGCATGTACTGAACGGACACCACAAAAGCACACACAAGTAATATAAATATATAAAAATTATGGTTATATTACGTTCAATATCACGACATTTATTTAAGAAACACCTCTGCTTTGTTGGAGTCATACTGATCTGATCTGGAACTCCGATAGCGGTTCTAAAACCACGACACGGCTATTCCGATACATTTATTTATTTATTTATTTATTTATTTATTTATTTAATTAATTAATTTATTTATTTAGCGTATGGCTTTACAGATACAACACACAATGATTTTGAAGAACAAACTATATATTTATATCCAGGTTATTTATATAGCTAACTGTCTCTGGAAGCGGATGAGCAAAGTCACTGATATCGCCAATGTACTTTATTTTTGGACATTCGCTGATAATGTGCAGGATGGTCTGCTTAGATGCACCACAGTCGCAGTTAGGAGTAGGAATTCTTTTCCACTTATAGTGGAAATCTGCGCAATTACCATGGCCCGATCGTATCCTGTTAGAAGTAGACCAGTTTTTCCGAGGAAGCTCAAATCCAGGTGGCAGTGACGATCCTATGTGTGGCAAAGTTGACTCAGGCCTAGTATCTTGTCTTCCCTGCCATTCCTTAGTAATATTGAAGTTGGTATTCTTCAGTTCTAGCCGGCCCCGTGGTGTAGGTGTAGCGTGCCTGCCTCTTACTCGGGAGCCGCGGGTTCGATTCCCGGCCAGGCCAGGGATTTTTACCTGCACCTGAGGGCTGGTTCGAGGTCCACTCAGCTTATGTGATTAGAATTGAGGAGCTATCTGACGGTGAGATGGCGGCCCCGATATAGAAAGCCAAGAATAACGGCCGAGAGGATTCGTCATGCTGACCACACAACACGTAATCTGCAGGCCTTCGGGCGGAGCAGCGGTCACTTGGTAGGCCAGGGCCCTTCAAGGGCTGTAGTGCCATTGGGTTATTCTTCAGTTCTATTGCAGTTCTTATTGGTGGATTTCGAGACCTTAGACGATTCAGATGAACATCGGCGATGTCGTCATGTATTGGTAATTGGGAATAATTTATTAATTTCTCAAATTTCCTGAGGAGAGCGTTTTTACGTCGAAGGTCTGGTGGGGAGGTATGGCTGAGAATAGGTAGACAATATGTGGGTGTAGACTTTATTGTGCCAGTGACGAGGCGCATCGTGGTGTTGAGCTGCGTATCTATGAGGTTGGTGTGAGGGCTATTCAGCCAAACAGGAGCGCAGTACTCAGCAGCCGAGAACACAAGTCCCAAAGCGGTGCAGCGGAGTAAAGTTGCTGTTGAACCCCAAGTTGTACCACATATTTTTTGGATTACGTTGTTGCGAGTTCTTACTTTGGATTGAACGTTACGAAGGTGTTGTCTAAAGGAGAGTGTTCTATCTATATATATATATATATATCTATTATGTCTCAACTGATTCTGATACAGGGAACCATAAACAGGAAAAATAACTCCATGATGATCTCCAACCTTCAGTGAGTAGTCGGTACCAGAAAAACAACCCGATAGAAACAAGTCATTAAATGGGTTGGTTCCACTGGGGGATCAATAAAGTCAGTTACTTTGTTTCTACCAGTTATTGTTGATGCTTTTCTTGATCATCCCTGCGTACTCGCGTTGTATCCTGATGGATAACCTGTGTTATACTAATAATTGTAGTAGGCTTGTATAATTTGCAATCATTTGACCACTGTTCCAAGATGAAAATAACATAATCTTAGCATGTTTTCTGGATAGAGTAAAACATTTACAACAGCTTTCACTCTGATAGATCTGAGCGGAGTTGCTTCCCAAGTCTTATCACCCTGTCTCTTGAGATATGTCAGTAGGATACCTGGGATTCACTTTTGGACGATCGACTTGGCACATCATTCTTCTGGCTATCTTTCTCGTTGAAATTCAAGATAGGCTATATTGATTATAGGGCAAACTTTACTAGACCGGTCAAAATGTTAGATTGATTGCTCAAGCAATCAAGCTTTACAGTCTTCGAGGAGGTTCATGGTCTCTCTATTACAGGCAGCACCCGTCGAATTGACATGATAGCCTTCAAAGACTACCGAAATACCTACGATCAAATTCTAGACACCCAAAACACAACCCAATGAGGTACATGAGGAAAAGAGAACAACATACGAAACAACCATCTCAACAAGAATACCAGCTGGATCGAAGTCATAGCATTAATGGTTGCCGCTAGAGGAACCATTCCTCTCTTTTTCGTGCAGTTCTGAAAATCATTTAACCTCAATCAGGCATTAATAAAAGAAATTGCAGCGATTGCTTCGAAATATTCGATCCAAATCCTCAAGAACCATACCTCCCAAATGGTCAATGCAGCAACATAAAGTTTGTAAAATGTGATAACCAACTCACAATTACTATTTACCTTGCCTTTTTGTATACTTTGTCCTCGGAGGTAATCTCCAGCTGAGGAAAGTCTAAATAAATTAATATGAAGGGGACCGTGGGAAAAACGTGGATTCAGTTCCGATTAGTAAGTCTAAGATTTAGGACGGAAACATTCGCTTCTGGACAGACACAGGACCCCGAGGGTTCACTTACCCTGCATAAAAGTTAATTGCTGGCGGCAAAGGCAGCTGGACGTAGAGCTAATCACTTAGTGAGGAGGTGAGGGTGGTGATGGTGATAACTGTTTTAAGAGGAAGTACAACTGGGCAACCATCCTCTATTTAACACTAATCAGAGAGAAAAAATGGAAGGGGTCCGACACTTCGAAAAATGAAGGTATCGTCCAAAGGAAGGCAAGGGCCACGAAGGGCGTGAAAATGAAAGAATCTCTAGGCCTCCATACGTAATAGCGTCGGTGTCGGAAAAAAACAAGAGTTGACCAAGGGAGGTCGATAAGTATAGACGAAAGTGAGGAGCCTGGCACAAGTAAGCGGAAGCAATGCCATGACTCACCTAAGGGCCCCGTGGTCACCAACCCACGCTCCAAATTTCAGAGCCCCTGGGGCCCCTGTTAGTCGCCTCTTACGACAGGCAAGGGATACCGTAGGTGTTATTTTACCGTCCCCACCCACAGGTTACAGGTAATGAAAGCCCATACTTTCTATTCTTACAAGAGTCTTTTTGGCCTGTAAATATATAATTTTCCTTACCTCGTACTGAAAATACAAGGATGATGAAGACAGCAATTTTTATTTCGGTCAAAATTCAAATACTTTTTCTAAGATATCAACTGGCACGTACTTGTTTGTTTATGGTTTTTATCTGAAACATACCAGAGTTTGAAAACCTTTCTATCTTTTGTTGTCCCCTGGGCTCAAGAGAAGTCTGGCATTGCTTCTATTTATTTCTGCCCGTCTTTCCTCTTTCATATTTCCTATCTCACCTGCCTAGCCAAATCTTATTCCCTTCCAGCGCCGGCAATGTTAAGTTTGGTGAGGCCAAGGCCTTTCATTTATCAGGCTTTCATGCTTTTTATCCCTCTGTATTAGATTCTCTAATATCTTAAGATTCTCCGACTCGTTGTCCATTTCTTCTTTTACAATCTGCTTGACGACACATCGGCACAGATAGTTCTTATGGTGATGATGGGATAGGAAATGGGTAGGAGTGGAAAGGAAGCGACCGTAGCCTTCATTAAGTTACAGTCCCAGCATTTGTCTGGGGTGAAAATAGAAATCCATGGAACATCATCTTCAGGGCTGCTGATAGTGGGGTTCGAACCCACTACCTTCCGAATGCAAGCTGTTAGCTACGTGACCCAAACCATACAGCCACTTGCTCCGTTTTCATAAATCAGTGCGACCTGCTAATCATACTGTTGTTTTGTCCCTTAAGATAGAATTCACTACAATTTACTTACTTACTTATATATAACGTTTCTTTTGTTGGACGCTCATATGTCTTTATTTCAGGAATAGGGCGCTTTAACGGCAGTATTTAAGCTATTAGTCATTCTTGGGTAACATCGCGCCTATAAACTAGCAATTCTCGGTTTATAGAACATATATTTCGTAATGGAAAGTCATGTTCAACCGTATTGACTAAATAATCATCGATGAAGGATATTGTCCTTATAGCCAATTTATTCAAATAGGCTACTTACTAATGAATTTAAGCACCGACCTCGATAGCTGCAGTCGCTTAAGTGCGGCCAATATCCAGTATTCGGGAGATAGTAGGTTCGAACCCCACTGTCGGCAGCCCTGAAAATGGTTTTCTGTGGTTTCCCATTTTCACACCAGGCAAATGCTAGGGCTGTACCTTAATTAAAGCCACGGCCGCTTCCTTTCCACTCCTAGCCCTTCCTTGTCCCATCGTCGCCATAAAACCTATCTGTGTCGGTGCGACGTAAAGCAAGTAGCAAAAAAAAAAAAAAAAAAAAAAATGAATTTAAGCAAATACTTCTCACCTTGTTTACAAGGACCATACTGGGAATAGATGTAAACATCCCGAATATTTTCAAATTTTGGTTATATTCTATTCTATTCCGTTTGGGACTAGTATTTTTATAACCTTAAGAATGTATAGCAACCCAACAAAATAGATACCTCGAATATTTTCAAATTTTGTTTATATTCTATTCCAAATGACACTAGAACTTCTACCTTTTCAGCGCTATGTAATCAACCAAACTTATTTGACTGGTAAGGATTAATAATGTAGAAAACACAAGTCAAAACATTTTCTTCTTCAGAATGCAGTATACTAGCAAGGTAAGAGCTTCTGTACTGGGTTGTGCTGGGCTGCGCTATCATGGTCGTCACAGGCGTTAGTTTATATCCCGTAAGCCGAGTCGAGCCGAACTTGGACTGACCGGTCTTAAGTTTTCTCTCGTGAGACACAAGTTGGTCTGACCGAACCTTCCTTCCTTCTCCTCCGCCTCCTTGCCGTTTAAACTTGCTCTCCCTAGTTGATAACATTATAAACCCGGCAGAATTTAAGAAGGCTTATCGTCCATCATCTCCCTCGTTACTTACCAGCCACTAATTGAATACTTAAACACCGACCAACCCCTACCCTCAACTCAACGAATGAACCTAAGACGCTCTCCTGTCTTGCGTAGGGAGAGTAGGGAAGCCGCTGGCTAAACGTAAAGCGATTAACTTGTGACAGCCTTCACATGTCAACAAGTTCCCTTCAGCCTGCTGGCATTGCTTAGACCGGCGGAGTGAAATTATGGTACCAAGCTTAGTCTTATAGTTCGAGTCCAGCAAGAGACTGATAGGTATGTAAGGATTACATTTACAATATATTTAAAGGCCGGAGGGCTAGAATTTTGTCTTGGAATGGTGTTCCATCGCCCTTTCTCATCTGAATTTTGTTGTTGAATATTTTCTTTTGTCCTCCTCTGTGGTGTAGTGGTTAGTGTGATTAGCTGCCACCCCCGGAGGACCGGGTTCGATTTCCGGCTCTGCCACGAAATCTGAAAAGTGGTAGGAGGGCTGGAACGGGATTCACTCAGCCTCGGGAGGTCAATTGAGTAGAGCGGGGTTCAATTCCCTCCTCATCCATCCTTAGAAGTGCTTTTCCGTGGTTTCCCACTTCTCCTCCAGGCAAATGTCGGAATGATACCTATCTTAAGGCCACGGCGGCTTCCTTCCCACTTCCTTGTCTATCCCTTCCAAACTCTTCCCCCCCACACAAGGCCCCTGTTCAGCATAGCGGGTGAGGCCACCTGGGCGAGGTACTGCTCCTCCTTCCCAGTTGTATCCCCCGACCCAATGTCTTACGCTCGAGGACACTGCCCTTGAGGCGGTAAAGGTGGGATCCCCCATTGAGTCCGGGCTAATACCCGACCCTGGAGGGTAAACAGATTAAGAAAGAAAGAAAGAAAGAAAGAAAGATACAAGAAATATATTTTCTTTTAAAATACACTTTTGAAGTAGATCTGGAAAAGAGAAAAAAATTATTTTAAAAATATCTCTGCCCGGCGTGTTCTGGAAAGTTTGCAGGACAATAGTGTTAGCCAGGTGTTTATTCAGCAAGTTTTCCTCACACTCTGATACGGAAGAATGATGGAAGTAGAATATTTTAATGGCTCGTATCTAACTCATTTTTTGGGGGGTTGATACCAAGTAATGACAAAAAGTTGTACTAAAACCAAACCAAAAGCCATGGCACAACGACGAAAGTTCTCGGCCATTATTCTTGGGCAGCAATCTCACCGTCAGATAGCTTCTCAGTTGTAATCACGTAGGCAGAATGGATCTCTAATCAGCCTTCAGATCCATGTAAAAATTCCTGACCTGGCCGGGAATCGAACCTGAAGCATTTGATAAGAGGAAGGCGTCCTACCCCGCAGACCGGCAAAAAATTATACTTCTGACCAATTTTAACATCTATGGAGCAATTTATAATTTATGAAGAAAAGATTGTCAGATGTTCCATTCCTACAGGCTATTTCTTAATATTCCACCCGTGTATATAACAGTGGTTGTTTTCCTTGGAGAGGCACAGGTAGACAGCACACATTACACACCGAGTTTCGCATCGACAAAGCTAGGTCTTATGGTGACGATGGGATAGGGCAAGGAGTAGAAACGAAGAGACAGTGACCTTAATTTATCTGGTGTAAAAATACGTATCAGTAATTTTAGCCATATCTAGTTAATCCTCTGGCTCGGGGACTGAGAGTTTTTGTTCGTCCTAATACACACCTTTTCAAATATACAGAACACATCATACTACTAACCACCAGAGAAGCACGCAAGAGTGAATACATCACGAGGATTATCCAGTCGTAAAACTGGATCAAATCCGCAGGTTGTGCAGACACTAAATCAATTGGAAAATGCCAGGAAAAAGAAGAAAAATATGAAACAATCAATTTAAACAATGCGTAAAAATTAATATAATTACTAATTTGAAATACTGAATTAAGAATGACTTTCAGTAACATCATAAGTACCTTGTCCCAAGAACTCGTTATAAAACCAACTCCCATTGGAATTTCACTGTTAACATATCGTAAATGTCTTTCATTTTTTCGACCCCTTACATCGAAGTACACCTGTCTGTCCTAAGGAGCGACTGAAAGGGAGCCCAAGGGGTTCTTAACTTGGGAGCGGCAGTTAGCGACCACGGAGAAATTAGCTGAGTCCTGGCTTTGCTTTCACTTAATTGTTCCAGGGTCCTATCCTATCCGACGTGCCTTGGCTAACTCTTGTTCTTGCATTTTTACGCATTTCGTGGCCCTTGTTTTTCTTTGGCCGTTATCATCACTTTCCAAAGTTTCGGATCCCTTCCATTTTTCCCCCTGATTAGTTTTAATAGAGGACGGTTACCAAGTTGTACTTCTTCTTAAAACAGTAATCACTACTACCATCACCACAACTACCACCAGCAGTTCTTTCATTTTCTGCTACAAACTGCCTTATGCCGTAATCCCTCGATAGCGGCAACATTTTTAAACTTGATACTTGAGAAATACACACACACACTGTCCATTAAGTCTGAAATGTTTTACTTTGTTCACTATGAACTGACTATAGGGCTTGTGTTTGTCCAAAGCAAGGACTAGTGGTAAGGCCGAGCTGAGTGACTTAGAAGACACAACGCTGGCTTTCTCAATGCAAGACGATGGATCTCCTCGAAAGGTGCTCAAAAATAAGCTATCCTTGTGACGGCTGATTTACCCGCGAGTCAAAATTTCAGGCATCTCGGCGTTTCCGAAAACCGTTAAAATAATTAGCTGCTATCTAGGAATACTGACACAGCAATAGAACAGCTGAATGTACTAAATCTACAAGCAGAAAAAGCAGGACTACAGATTTCTTTCGAAAAACTAAATATATAACAAACATCAAAACAGCCCCTCGGTACCTGAAGACAGAACACGGTAAAATAGAAAGAGTTGATAGCTTTAAGTATTTGGGTGAAATAGTGCAATTGAAAATAAATGAAAGAGAAGCAAACAACACCAGACGGGAGAAAATGGCTGCGGCTTTTCGTAGGACATATCCTGTATACAAGAAGAAAACCATCTCCAGACGAGCTAAACTAAGGCACTACAATACAGTGATTAAAACGGAATGTCTGTATGCTAGTGAATGCCTCCAAATGACAGGAAAAGCGGAACTCAGAGAAGCTGAGAAATATGAAAGAAAGATCCTTCGCAAAATAATGGGTCCAAAGATTGTGGATGGTCAGTATAGGCTGCGAGGAAGGGAAGAACTTTACCGAGACAATGAAAGGCTAACTGAGTCCATGAGAAAACGGAGACTTAAATTCTATGGGCATTTATTTAGAATGGATGAGAAGAGACTAACGAAAAGGATTTTCGCAATACTAGACAGCAGACCTAAAGTGTCGGACAAATGGTTCAGGGAGGTGAGAAAGGATCTCAGACAGGTGGGACTAAATTCAGAAGACATCTCAAACCGAACAAAGTTTAGGTCAGTGATCGACAGATTTCAGGGATTCCATGACGAACCAAAAAACCGTGGGTGGACGGAAGAAAGAAGACAGGCTGCCAGAGAGAGGATGCTGAAGTTCTGGGCTGTGAGGAAGGCTTCCAGAAACATGTAATTGTTATCTAACGTGGTCTCTAATGGCCGTAAACGAATATATATATATATATTATTATTATTATTATTATTATTATTATTATTATTATTATTCCATCTCATCACATAAGACTGACGCACATCACGAAGTTTCTAAATTTTTTAAATTTGTGTTTCTTGTATGAGTACAACAACTGTCGGAGTTTCTTCACTCAGGATACACTTCTTTACCCAGGTCCACATTTTCTTTCTATCTTACCTTCACTGATCAGTTATATAACGCTGTATTTGTCAGTGATAAGTTCACCAATAAAAAATAGATCTCACTGCGTCATTAAAGTTCGTGAAAAGAAAGATGTTCATCACTCATCATTATCATTATCGTTACCTGAAAAGTACTTCGGAAATGTTAAGCACTAGCTTGAACATGCTACGAGTGTAATTGCGGGGGAGAAAATGCAGTATCAGGCCACAAGATCGTCACCAAAGTTGTGAAGTGCTCCAAAGAAAAGTCTGAATCCAAACTTGCATGTAGTTCAATAAACACAAACGTAACACCAATAGAAAGTAGAGATGTAGAGAAAACTTTTCCAATTTCACAGAAGTTGAGAAGAACATATGCAAAGAACTTCAACTCTCTTACGGTCGTATCAAGTGTTTCGATCAAATAAAGAGAGGACAGAAAATACAAAATTCCAACAGCAGCCAAACAAGAGTGGTTTGAAGACGCTGTAATAAAATGTTTCTCTCATCTCATTTTAGATTCGGAGAATCCTTAGCAGAGAATATTACTTTCGTGGGCGAGTTAGTTAAGGAAATTCAAAATATTTCATCGATGTCGGGTTAAATCATACCCACCCACAGGAACTGAAAGTGTAAAAAATATCGTGTGATATTTATTTCCAGGGAAAGAGTTTTCGCAACTGTATAATATTCAGCATGAATGTATCAAGCTCGGAGTAGTAGTGGTGGTGGTGGTTCTAAGAGACAAGGCAAGGCAGTCGTCAGTTTATCTAAACACTAATGAATATTATGAGTTTCACGTCCAACTAACTGGTGTCTCATGTCATATGTGTCAGTAAATCTAGCGACAAGCAGCTTGGCATATTTGAACACCTTCGGATACCACTTGACCAAGTACAGATCGAACCCGCCTACCTGGCATCATCTATAGTCTGAGTCACTCAGCTCTGCAAATATAAAGAAAGAAAAGAAAAGAAAAGAAAAGAAAAGAAAAGAAAAGAAAAGAAAAGAAAAGAAAAGAAAAGACACTTGAAAGTCTATAGAGTTTTCGAACAAAACCTAAAATGAACACAGTCAAGACTTAGACCGAAGAACGGAAGGAAGCTCACCGAAGAAGGATGTGGGGATACTGGGCGAGTGTTAAATCTCAAGACAGAAAGCGGTTGAAATAGCATGGTCCATACCTGCCGAGACGAAAGAATAATAATAATAATAATAATAATAATAATAATAATAATAATAATAATAATATGATGCTCTTCCTTGTGGCCTTCAGAGAGGTCTTATGGAGGTATTTCTAGTTGAAACCCACGGGTGACCTGCTGCACGTCTGGGGTTATTATGTTGTTGTTGTTGTTGTTGTTGATGATGATGATGGTTATTACGTGCGGAGATGATGAAAGCCGATGTCTTCTTTCGTTTTTTCCCACTATGAACTACGTGAATTCTAATTCAGCTTCATCTGTTTCTGGACTTTAATCCTCGTCTATACTCCTTCATCCTTTCGCTCTGCACTCTCCTCCTTTCTTCTGTCCATGGTGCTTAAGTACGGGATGTAACTCTTTCTTGAAACCTCTTCGAGGCCCTGATCATCGACTTGTAAGCATCCCTGTTGCTGACTTCCGTTCTTTTCCTTCCAGGGCCCTGTTTCATAAAACATCTTTCACTAATATTATTAGTAAGAAACCAATAATATTAACTAATAATATTAGTATCATGTTTCATAAAATTATTAGTTAATAATATTAGTTATTAGTTTATGACTCAAAATTATTAGTAGATGTTCCTAATAATATTAGTAAATTGTTTCATAGACAACATGACTAATAAAAGTTACTCATATTATTAGGATTATTTCCATGAGTGTATTTTGACTCATAATTCATATTATCAGTGAAACCAAAGTGAGCGGTATTTTAATATTTTAATAAAATCATGAAGATCACTGAAATGGTTGACTCTGATTGAAATAGTGATAAGGAACGAGTGTAGGTATTCACCGTTCAATAAATGTTATGTCAAAAACAGCCTGTACTGACATGTAACAAACATATGAATACCGGTACAATGGGAGATTTAGGTTAGATTACATAACTTTTGAGTATTTGCTTGATAGAATTGGTAGGTAATAGAACGTTCCGCTGCAAGGAATGAAGCATAACCTTAAAATAGCAGCTTCGCATTGCACTCCACCGGTTGGTAGCGATACACAGTATCATTGTGTTTCTCTAATGCAGTTCTGCTCGGATACTCCAAGTATCTTTTAAAATCTTGGCTTAAATCACCAGTAAACCAAGATGATGCTGGTGATGATTATTGTTTTAAGGGGAAGTAGGCTACAACTAGGCAACCATCATCTATTATAACACTAATCAGATAGAAAAATGGAAAGGATCCGACATTTTGAAAATGAAGGTATCGGCTAAAGAAAGAGAAGGGCCACGAAGGGTGTGATAATGAAAGACTCTCTCGGCCTCGCAACCTAATACTGTCAGGGTCGGAAAAGAACAAGAGTTGAACAAGGGAGGTCAGAAGGGTAGATGAAAATGAGCCTGGCAGAAGTTGAAGCAATGGCAGGACTTATCTCAGTGCCCCATGTTCACCAACACACGCTCCCAAGTTGAGAGCCCTGGGACCCCTTTTAGTCGCCTCTTACGACAGGCAGGGGATACCTTGGCTGTTATTCTACTTCCCCCACCAACAGGGGTAGTAAAAAAAGATTTTGCTAGTGCATCTCAGAGATTTTTAAGAGCACATGAAATAAAAAAGTAAAAGGAACAATAAGGGTCATAGTGTGCAAAAGGCTGCGAATAATTGACGCTTTATCTCAATCACTTTCCGCAAAGAAATGTTCTTCTCTCACATTATTTTCACTTCTTTTATCCATTTTCATATGTATTGAAGTCACAACAACGAAAATCTCAAGTGAGCCTTTGAACATGTGGATTAATAGTCGCTTGTAGTCAAGCATTAGCCTACTGTTAGGAACAAACCGACCGGGCGAGCTGGCCGTGCGCGTAGAGGCACGCGGCTGTGAGCTTGCATCCGGGAGATAGTAGGTTCGAATCCCACTATCGGCAGCCCTGAAGATGGTTTTCCGTGGTTTCCCATTTTCACACCAGGCAAATGCTGGGGCTGTACCTTAATTAAGGCCACGGCCGCTTCCTTCCAACTCCTAGGCCTTTCCTATCCCATCGTCGCCGTAAGACCTATCTGTGTCGGTGCGACGTAAAGCCCCTAGCAAAAAAAAAAAAAAGGAACAAACCGAAACCAAGAACATATGCAGCAGACCGATTCTAACCTCCATTTGTATCAGCTGACTAATGAACTAATATTATTAGTGAAGATAATTTATTAGTCAAGTGTAAATCTTTATGAAACAGAATTTGGTTAACTAATAATTATTTTTATGAGTTCTAATATTATTAGCTAATATTATTAGTTAGTTTTATGAAACAAGGCCCTGGTCCTTCTTCACCTCCTGATACCAGTGCACCGTAGTTTATCTGATCTCATAAAATCTTATTATCCGATTGGTCAGTCTTCCCGGGTTCATTCTGTAGATAAGTCCGAAGAACCTCTTCCGCATAGTATCCGAGATCTTTTCCATTTTGAGATATAATACTTGTTTTTTTTCTGTATTATCCATTTCTGGGGTCTAGTATCTTCCTCAGAATCTTTCCCTCCATCAGTCCCAACTTCTTGACCAATCATGTTTTTATCAGGTACAAACATTCAGCTGCGCTAATTGAGATAAGATTATTTTTTTGCTTAGGATACCATATTCTAGCACCAGATTTAAATTGACGCCTCTTATTTCAATTATACCAGAGATCAGAAACAGACGAGCACGATTCGTGCGTTTCGAGTTACTACGGGTGCAACCAAGGCGTTGCTGTTAGTGCACGTTAAACCACAGCTAGGCCTGTATCTTATATGTACGGCTTGGAAGTTGAAGACCTATAACACGACCTTAAAATAACCAGAAAATGACCTAAACCGGCATAATTAGTTTTAATTACATATTTAATGAAGGAATATAATGTTTAAAATTTCAAAATTCTTGTAGTATACAACATACAGCGCAAAAATATATGAGTGAAATAGTTTTTCTTTCAGACATTATATATCTTAAAACTGCCTGCTGTCATTTCTTGATGGATACAGTACTTTTGCATCCATGTCTTGGCACAGGCCAAAGTAAAGTATACCTTCCACTGAAGCCCCAGTCTCATCCATGGCTGTGACAATATGGAAGCTGCTGGGGTATGGGTGGTGCTGATTAATGACATTCAGAGCACAACCAGTGTGTCTGAGTGTCATGAAAGTTGTTGCTCATAGGGTTAGTTGTGCTACAATAGCACTGTCTGGCCCAGTGAGGAAAGCAATGGCAAACTACCTCACTCCTCATCTTGCCTAGTACGCCTCATTTTGGTACTGCCATTTGTTTTTGTGGTTTCCCTATAACTGCATAGCCTTTGGTGATGCTATTTCAGGATCCAACCAGCCTCTGGGCTGATGACCTAACAGAGAGACAGACATATCTTAAAATTAACATATTTTTGAAAAAAGGAATTCCGTGTTTGTTAAGGAAAGTACTTGCATAATTTAGAATGAAATATTTTTTTCCAACTAGAATGAATTCAGCGAACCCGCAATGGACATCCTAGAGAAAGAAATTGAAATTAGTTTAACCTGAATCATATTTGGCTTAACCACATTAGGGTTATAGAAACTGGAATTCGGAAAGCTTAGGTCAGGTGGTTTTGCAGATTATGACAATAGTCATCTCCAGGTTCCTAGGTGTAATGGACCGCTTGTTTTCAGATAACACGATGCGGAACATCGAGAAACTTCCCTCTACATCAACGGATGTTAAAGTTTCATGCTAGAAGCAAGTGAGATCTTCCTCTTCAAAAACACTCACATCAACATTTTCTCCTTTCAGTTTTACACTTACTTTGCACGTCATTTGATACTTCTGATTTTTTCAAGTACCGTACTAGTTTCATTTTTCAATTTAATTTCATTTTCTCTCTTTTTGGATATGGTTCAAATATGTGTATTTAATAGAGAAAAGGTGTTGGATGAACTAATGATGATTCGAATTGAGAGTGGGCAGTAAAAATACAGTCGAAAGAAAGTGAAGTTGCCAAAAAAGCCGTTAAGGCTGCAAAAGGACCAATAAGGCAATAAAACGCTGAAAAGGGCAAGAAAAGGACAAATAAAACCCACCATTTTCTGGCCTACAGCGATCCAGAATGAACATATATTGGGCCTCATCTTCGGATACTCGAGACAAAAAGGATTTTTCCTCAACTTCCGAGCCCTAGCAGATGGCACTGGTATTCTTTGCTCTTTCTGTACTCAACAGGCGTACCCAGCTGGCAGCACTGTGGTCGTGGATTCAGTTATGACTGAGTAGGCCTACAGAACGCCACTGTGTATTACAGTGTCTTGTCCAACGATTAAAATATATTAATATGGGAGATTTTCATGGTGAGGATAAAACCAATATCGCGGATGGTTTGACGTACAAATCACACGATAAACATATTTCAAATATGGGTTAAATAACAAAACGTGACATGTGGAAAACCTTTCACGCCATTATCCATGCTCCAGACGCAAGGCATACAACATTTGGTGTGAAAATGGGAAATCACGGAAAACCAACAGTGGGGTTCGAACCACGATCTCCCAAATGTAACCTAACAGCCCGAACCATGCAGTCAACTCGTTCTATTTTCCTCGATGACTTCCAAACTTCCTCTTCTGTCCATCTATTTTCCCTCATGTCCTCAGGTTCTCTGTACATTCACCCCATCTTCGGGCTTCCTCTCTTCCTTTTTCAGCGACACTTATCGCCATCACACTCTTCCCCCAAATATTGTTCGTCCGATGAATCC
The DNA here is from genome assembly GCF_040414725.1 of Anabrus simplex. Taxonomy (NCBI): domain Eukaryota; kingdom Metazoa; phylum Arthropoda; class Insecta; order Orthoptera; family Tettigoniidae; genus Anabrus; species Anabrus simplex. Next base: position 48,288,392 of record NC_090273.1, on the reverse strand, counting down.
TTTTACATTATCACTGACAAACGGACTAGTATTAATATATCTGGTTTACTGGTAATTCCTGCGTGAGAGAAACAATGGAAACTAAAATCTCTCAACTGAAATCATGTTTTTAAAATAATATTGGATAAAAATAATGAAATGGGTATATGCGCTACAAAAGGGCAAGAGTGATTCATGTTTTATCATTATTACGTTCCGCTTCATGAGACTTTCATACAATATTTTGTACAACTACAAGATTAATTTTTTTACGTTATTACACAATTAATCTCATGTTGTATGCATCTGTGGAACAAAACCGCATATTTTAATATGAATATAAAATGGGAGATAATTAATTTTATATCGACAAACGTGTTCGGCCAGGAGAGCCTACAACAATTTGTTTCGCTCGCTCTCGTGAATGTACTGTTTTCCGGGACGATCCAGGGTTTTAACCAATTTGTAATTCTAGACAAATAATTGATATATCGTAATTTATATTAAACTTATTACATTGAACATAACGAAGATGAATAGAACAGAGTTTATCCCTCTTCATTTAACACTGTTACGAGCTTCTCTACCTGTCTTATATTGATGTAGAGAACAAGGGAAAATTAATTCCGGTAATAACTCATAGAGTTGATAGATTATGAACTATTGGTTTTAACAGTTTGGAGAGAAATGAATTAGCATTGCATCTAGACATTGGAAATTTTTATTCCACGACTTTATATCTATATAATAGGTAAAATAAGAGTTTTGTCTGTACATTGCTGAGAATTAAATACGAATGGTATTTCTGTATCGGTAATGTCCACAGTAACAAAAAATGCACTTTTGAATTAACCGTCTGTATATGTATGTATGTATGTATGTATGTATGTAAGTATGTATGTATGTATGTATGTATGTATGCATGTATGTATGTATGTACGCGTATCAAGAAGAAATGGCTGGAGAGAATTAAATGAAAACCGGTATGTAAAGTCGGCGAATAAGGCTCTAAATAATAATAATCATATGGCCTCATCTACCGTGTGCAGACATTTCAATTGGACGCCATCTGGCTGTCTGGACGTTAATTTCGACGTTCCGTTTTACTCTAGGCCCACTAGATGGCAGACCGAGTAAACCGAAACTCTCTTAGGCGTCTATGGCTGAGATGTAATGAATTTGGTCGGGTAAAAACCAAATGTGTCACCAGAGATCTTTTACATGCCGACATCGTACGACATGGAGTGTCGAATGGACTTTTCTTCCGCCCTTCAACAATCCGACTACCTCTGCTGCGTTTGAACCCACTATCTTGGGATCCGGAGGCCGACACTCTACCACTGATCCACAGAGGCTATAAATAAATTTATTCACGCTGAATTAAATGATAGTTTAAGGGAAGGCGCCTAACATTTAGTTTTTAAAATGTTATTATACAATTTAATAAAATCTTATTCACAACGTGAACAAAACTTCATCTGGAATTCTGTATACAATGCAGAATTCCGTAGCGAAGCGCGGGTACGAAATGGCTAGGAGCTGGAAGGAAACAGTCGTGGCCTTAATTAAGGTACAGCCCCAGAATTTTCCTGGTGTGGAAATGGGAAACCACAGTCAACCATCTTCAGGACTGCCGACAGTGGGATTCGAACCCACTATCCCTCGAGTGCAAGCTCACAGCAGCGCGTCCCGAACAGCAAGGCCGTATTAAGTTATCATAAACGTCTTTAATCGTGAACGAAATCCGGATTACTGTCTGTATAACAACAGTCAACACACAGGTAGAGTTTATTCCTTCAAATACTTGGACTGCTATTTCGTAAATAAACTGGTTTCTGACTATGAAATTATACAAATGACAGAGATTTAAGATTATGAATTTTAAGGCGAGGCAAAGAATGATTAACCGCGTAAGCCTGAACTACGCATGTATGTTTGGATACTGTCAAATTATCTACTTCTTAGGTTTCTGAACATGTACTGTGTTATAAAACATTTATATCCAGCTTGTCTTATTGGAACAATTAAGGAACACGTGTAGTGCACCTTTGGTTAAGCAAATTAGGTACCATCGATATCTTAAACTCTGTTACTGTTGTTTCTGTTTAGTTGTTAGCTTATTTCAAATACCTTCACATGCCAAGTTCTTGTTCCATAATTTATTTTAATTATCATATTATATCATTTTGTGGCAGAAGGTTTATGTTTAAAGTAACAGGTGAAATAAAAGTAAAGGCCTGATTGTCATTTAAATTTAATTTTGAATATTTTAATTATATCTTAAAAATTATCCTTCTGATGTGGACAAGGAAAAGATGATTATATATAATCCCAGCATTTCAGACTTCAAGGAAAAGTTAAATATCTGGCTAACGTGGAAATGTGGATCCTAGTGGGGGAGGGGGGGGGGGAAGGGGAGTGGGGAAATACTTCAATATTTCAAAATTCTGTGAGGAATTTAGAAAGAGTTTCGGCTTCAACCAGTTTGCTGTTACAGAGTGCCGATATATGATTTTCCATCCTTCAAAAACTGGCTACTTCAGTCGTGATCGAACCAGTGAACTTGGTATTGTACCCGTAAAAATGTGTTCATATCTTTAAGGCGCTTGATATTAAATGAACGAGCATGATTCTTAATCAAGGGAGTGGCTTTATCATTGGAGCTGGTACAGAGAGACGTATAGTTATCAATTTGAGAGATTATTTTGATAAATTGAGTTTATTGATCATCAAAAGCAAATTCATATCACCTTCGTACAGCAGCGTGGAAGTGTCGTGGCTGGTTGGTACCTCCAAGTCCTGGGATGGTGCTGGACATCGACTGGGCAGGGACCACACCTGCTCGGATGAGGAGTTCTGGAATGTCTGGAGGTTCTGGAAATGTCTCGACGTTCTGGAAGTCTCGACGTTCTGGAATGTCTCGAAGATTGGCACACGTTCCTGGGTTCGATTCGAGACGTAATTCACACCTGAATTTCCTGCACGGCACTCCACACATTCAGGGCACTGTCTGAACAGATATGACCCTTTAATTATGGTTACTGCACTCTAGATATTAAATCAAAACGTTCTGGAATAATCACTCGAAGAACAAGTACTGGTAGAAATGCAAGTTCATAATGCAAGCTCACTGTAAGTCAGAATGTTCTAGAGGATTACCGTCACTGCAGTTCTAAATGCATAGTTCCGAAGATTTAAAACATATTGGCAATGAACTGAATAAGTAGCACTCGAAAACTGTCCTGTTGCATTAATAAGCGAAGTGAATAGCCATTGAAGAAAATAATATTTGAAAGAAAGTCTGACTTCATAAATTATGGATCACTCAAAATACTGGAAAGTTCTAGGCTTTCTGGAAATGCGATATGCGTATTCTGAATTGTCACAGTCTTTAAGAATCAAAACATAAGTGCCTGTGCAGCACTTGGAAAGCATTGCATATTTCGCAATTAAACGTAATGTTGAATGTCCCCTAAGTTCAATGTTCCAGAAATAGATTCAAAAATATAAGTTCGAATAAGTTCGAAACGTAAGTTCAATGCGATACACAACACACGTGAAAATTCAATCGTCGTCGAATAAGCAAGTCCTTATGTGGCACTCCAAAAAAAAAAAAAAAAAGTTCCAATGTGTAGAAATAACAAAGTTCCAATGTGCCAAAATGTTAAAGTCCCAACACGACACTCAAAGAAAATAAAGTTCCGTGGTGTCGAAATGTTAAAGTCCCAACACGACACTCGAAGAAAATAAAGTTCCAACGTGTCGAAATGTTAAAGTCCCAACACGACACTCGAAGAAAATAAAGTTCCGATGACAATGTTCCAGTACGTCACCTTAAGAAAATAATAAAGTCTTATCGCGACACTTGGCGAAAATAACTAAGTTCCAATGAGACGCTTCAGAAAAAAAAAAACAAAGTTCTTATATGGCACTTTAAGAAAATATCAAAGTCCAATCACGACACACGAAAAAAAAACAAAGTCCCAATGTGTCAATATGACTAAGTTCCAATACGATGCTCTCAAAAGTAAAGTCCCATTCAGGCACTTCAAGAATATGACAAAGTCTTGATACAACACTTAGAGAAAATACCGAACTTGGATTTCGCACACTGTCGACTAGAAGTTCGACACTCACAACACTTCTCTTGTCACCCGTGTCACAGAGACGGCGGAGTGACAGACACTGAATTCGTAGGTCGGGTGGGCCTCCTTTTATACACGTTCGCATGGAAGTGTCTAGAACTCGGGTACTGTCTACCCTTATAACTTCTATAATACTCGGTGGATTTTCTTGAAATCTGAAGAGATGATGTCCATTGTAGAGGCTTTTAAGTTGGCAATGTCAAAATAGCGATAAATTAGCTCAAAATGTACTTTTGAGGACGAGCTGGATCATTACCATATATGGTAGCGGATAGCTGGCTTACGGCGGCCACGTCACTCGCTGGGTACGTCACTGCGTTCGGCGGGCTGCCTACCTTCCATCTCGCGCGAAGTTCAACAAACATACTTCGGACTTCTGTCGTAGCGGTGTTCCCGGTACAGTATCATGAGTCGAACACTGTGCCACTGATCCACCCAGGCAGAATGGAGAAATATATCAGAAGTCCTATGTGACCGTAGAACTTTACCAGAATTTGTTTTACGTCGCACCGATACTAAGAGGTCTTATGGCGACGGTGGGATAGGAAAGGGCTGGGAATGGAATCTACCGTGGCATTAATTAAAGTATAGCCTGTTGTGAAAATAGGAAACCATCTTCGGTGCTACCGAGAGTGGGGTTCGAGCCCACTATCTCCTAAATGCAAGCTGACAGCTACGTGGCGCGAACCACATAGGAAACATTTGCTTGGTGACCCTAGAATCAAAGTTAAGGTTAAAGGGAACAGCATACAAGACTAGTAAGATGGCAATGATGCATGGTGCTGCAAAAATAAAAGGAATGATGAAGGTCGCCTTTTCCACTTGACAAGGTATAGAAGAAAACACAGGAAAACATTGCAATAATATGGACATGTGCAGAGAAGAGAAGAGAAGAGAAGAGAAGAGAAGAGAAGAAGAAGAATGGTTATGGAGATATAAGGAGTGAGAGCAGGAAGAATACCTAAGAGGAGGTAGATGGATTGCTTAAGGGATAATCTGAGAGAAAAAATAGCTGACAGATGACATTGTGCATGGCCGGATTGAGTAGAGAAAAACTATCAGAAACATCAGTCCTACGTATAAGTAAGAAAATATGTCTACATAAAGAAGAATAATCCCACCTCATGAAGAATAAGTATATCGGTTAAAGAAAGAAAAGTTTATAAGGGATGTGAAAAGAAAAATTAAGCCTTGGCTCCGAAAATATAATATAGTCCGATACAATCGGAGTCGGACTAGTCCAAAATTTTACTCGAGGTCATCTTTTCATTACTTAACGTACCACAAGAATTGATCGCCGGAGGAGCTTCATTTTCTCTGATATTGCTAAAATTTTCATCGCAGCTTGCATTTCATATTATGGTTCGAGGAAACAGAGTTCAATTTCACCCGTTTCATTTTCACGGAATCACTAATGATAATACCTGAAAGCTGTATTACGAGGCCAATTATTACGTAAATAGTATAGAATAACATTTGAGCGAAATATGGAGAGGCTTTCCAGTAAACCTGCATTTCAATAGAACATAAAGCTACCATGTGAGCCTCATTAACCCGAACGAAGCATTAATTGAGCGATGAAATTTACACTTTAGTATTAGTATAATCCTGTAGGGCTTTACATACACGTTCATTTTAAGCTAAATTTCGAGGCTTTTTCTTGAATATCTATAATTCTATCAAATTAATATGTACAATTCTACTAGAGTGAGAAACCTGGTATAAAGCAGGTGTTGTTAAAAATAATCTAATTATTTATCACTGATCAAAATTAGCTGTATAAAAATAAAACATAATAATAGACTTATATGGGAAGTATGAAATGCGTTTGTATGAGAAATTCACATGCAGTCACCTTCTTAAAAAAAAAAAAAAAAAAAGGAATCACTACTTCGAACAACTTTTGATTGCGTCTCACATTAAAGTTTGGTCGAGATCATGAAATGTTCTTATTGAGCTTCGAATATGGATAGAGGAGAAATGGTATTTTTGGCATTGTACGAGAGAATTAAAAAATGAAGTTTCTCCATTTTATTTCTGATATCTCCTTGTGGCTTGGACGAAGAAATACATCCACGGTATGCCCTGCCTGTCGTAAGAGGTGATTGAAGAGGGAACCACCTAGGAATCTCGTCTTGGGAGTGTGGGCTAGAGACCACGAACATCCCTATCCGAGTCTGGCATCGAATGAACTTACCCGTTCTAAGATTCTTACTTTCATCTTTTTTATCTCAGTTCCATTGGTCTACTCTCGTTCTATTCGACCTGTCGGTATTTAGTTTACGAGAACTAGGCTGACTTTCCTTTGCACGCCCTTCGTTCTTCATCCATTTCTTCCGCCGTCACTTTCATTCTTCGAAGGTCAGACCTCTTCCCCTTTTCCTATGATTTGTATTAAGAGAGGACGTTACCCCAGGTCTACTTCCTATTAAAACAATAATCACCACGACAACAATTTTTGTTACGAAACAAAGAGCTCCTTGCAACATATGTTCCGATAGTTTGTGGTTACACCAATAGATCATCTATGGGTGCATAAATCAGAACCTCAGCACAGTGATATTTGCAAAATGGTTAAGTTACTAAATAAGTGTTCACGGTGGCCTGTAGTGATCGATTTTCTGCGGTCAAAGACGCGTAGCCTGTCAACATTCACAGGAGGACTGTGTCCGTATTCAGAGATAAAGTGATGGCTGTCCATCAAGTGCGGAAGTGGCCAGTGAATTTTTCAGAGGCTCAAGGACAAACAGCTTCAGTGAATGTTTCAGAGGCTCAAGGACAAACAAGCTGAGTGGCCGTCGATCAACATCAGACGCATTACGAAATGGTACGGGAGTGCTGAATCACTGACAGGCGGACACTACGTGCTACCCTCAAGGAAGGGAGACACTTATTTTGCTTTATGACAAATGTTTCAACAAATTTGTCGAAATATAAACGAGTTGAAACCGAAATGAAACAGTATACTTTATCTTGACCTGCCTTTACCAGTTCGTCGAGAAAACACCATGCTTTTATTTCCCTCTAGCTTGCTGTATTATAACTTGGGAGATACTGCATAGATATGTAAAGACGTCTGAAATTATATAGGCTTTTGGAGGTGATTTTATGAATTCATAGCTGCGTATTCTTTCTCCAAAAGCACCTGCTTGCGCTTCAACAGTGGAGAACAATGTTATAACAATAGAGAATGAGGCAAACTAAATTAATGACTTAAGATTTAATAGAAAATTTGGATCTTCCTTCGAATACTATTATGGAGCTGCTGAGGCGATTAAGGCGTGCTCTTTGTTTAATCAACATGATGTTGGCTCGATTCATGTTAGAAAGTTTAAATATTTATAAACATACTTCTGAGGATCACTCCGCCTGCTCAAAAAAATCAGGTTAATTCCTGGGGCTGGACAAAGAGCTAACTACACTACCACACTTATTGCTGAAATTAAGGACATTGGAAGCCTCCTCTAAGGACATTCACGGCTTCCGCAAACTTGTCTATGCTTTCTTTCTTTCCTTCTTTCTTTCTTTCTTTCTTTCTTTCTTTCTTCCTTCAAATATTATTCATTATCATTAATATTGAATACATATGGCGAGCCTAAAGAAGAACCACATAGCTTCACTTTCCGGTCATTTTCATTGTTTTTCCTTTTTACAGTAAGCTAAATTGAAAAATGCTTACATGTTTCGATAGGGCCAATAGTTTACTTGTTATTTTAGTTGATGTAGGGGAAACATTGCTCAAATTTGGGGACATAACCTCGTAAAATCCCTCACTACTTAGAAACGGTGAAGTATATGACAATCAAACGTATCCCCTGCATGACTAAGGATATAAAGCTGTATTCTTACCAAATTTCAGCTCAATCGCCCCGGTAGTTTTCGAGCCTATCCAGAACAAACAAACAAACAAACAAACAAACAAACAAACAAACAAACAAACAAACAAACAGACAGACAAACAAACAGATAAACAAACGCCATCTCATTTTTTCATTTTTTTCATTCGTTATGGTAAACTGTAGACCACGTTTACGCAGTCCACACTTCAACCAAGATGTTGCGTGACTTAACGAGTTTTCCCAGTGCATCCCTCATTCCCGCAATTTTCTTCCTAAGGGTTGTTCTTTCCTGTATATCTTCCTCCTGGATCCCCACTTATTCCCTGTCTTTGTAAACTTTCTTAAGCCTTAAAGGTTGTGCCTTCCACTTTTCTTGTATACTAAGTAACACGTGTGCCCGTCTCTTCAGATTCATCCTCTTAATGTGTCCATACATAGTCTTCTTTTCCTCATAGCAGTTGTTATCTTCTCAACTTTTTCATAAAGTTGTAAATTCGGTCTCAATCGGAACATGGGTTGTGAATCTAGTGACTTCTTTGGATCTTAGATGTCCCTAAGGAATCTCCTTTACCTTATTTCAATGACTGGGTCCGTTATCCTCGTCATGGTTTCCACCGCATATAGACACTGAGCTCTGACAACCGTACAATAATGTTTAATTTTGCTTGGATGGATACGGATTTGGATTTTTAAGTTGGATCATTTAGTCTGAAAGCCATTTTCATCTTTTCCACCCTTCTATTTTTAGATTATATTTCCATTCGGAGTGAGAATTTCTCCCAGGAACTTGAATTTCTAAACACGGTGGATTTCCCCAATTTTGGTTTTGATTTTGTCTGTGAGGTCTGTATTCTCTGAGTCCATTTATGCATTTCTTCAAAAGATATTCTTGGGCCAGTTTTGGCGGCCACATTTCATAATTCCTCTACTTGACTTACGACTGAGTGTAGGAGTACTACATCATTTGTATTACTAGTATAGATTTACAGATAAGTAGAGGGTGTTGCGATAATGTTCATATGAATGGAATAACTTGTCATATCCTGCTTTGGTCCCTTTAAGGACACCGGGTACTCTTATATAACGGAATTTTTTTTTAAATTTTGAATCCATAACATTCTACAGTGTTTTATGCATCCAAATATATAGAGTTTGTTGGGGTTATGACACCTGTGATACCTTTCATTGGCCATTTAAAATGGTGTATCATGTGCCACGCCCATGTCAAATGTCTCCACAGATAATCAGTTAGTTCATGAACTCTGTCCGAAGGGTATTGCCTCGTGGTGTCGTTGCCAAAAAGCACTAAGATCATAAACATTCACTTCCTGAGGCAGTAATGCTTGTCATTAAACCAATTTACTAGGATCTGAGTGATGTAAAACTCTTAGCCAAATGCTCACATGGGCGCACTCAGAATCCCAATGAGAATTTAAATCACTGTATAAGGGGAGGATACCAAAAAATGTTCTTGTAGGACTAGATACTCTCAAGATGGGTATTTTTGATGCTGTAATCTGCTTCAATGAATGGTGATGCAACAGGTAGGATCAATATCTTATAGGGGGTGAAGCCGATTCCTCCCCGTGGTGCCCCTGGATAGGTATAGGTAAATGCGTTGCCTATACTGAACGTCAGCTCTTGGTTTCCAGACTATCACTTGTGATCTCCTGGCTAATGGTACACGAAACGAAAGATGCTAACTCTTTTCAGAGCCAATCTGGAAAGCCCTTGGGAACTGTTCTGAGAGTCCTTCAAATCAACGTCGAAGGAATCAGTAGATCTAAAAGTGACTACCTTTCCAAACTGGCATTGGAAAATAATGTTGAAGTAATATGCATTCAGGAAACTCATGTCTCTGTTCAATCTCAGCTTCGTTCGAGAGGAAACATTCCTAGATACAAGTTACTGGGAACTACTTTTCATCAGTCTTATGGAACTGCAACCTTTGTTCGAAATTCCATCACTTGCTCTTATTTAGTCTCAGCTAATTCTGATGCAGGCATTTTCAACATTACTACAAAAGTTAATGATGTATCAATCATAAATATTTATAAACCTCCAGGAATTCAGTGGTCTTAAAACAATATCTCACCTATCCATCTATGCGGGTGATTTCAATAGTCATCATACTCTGTGGGGTTATAGATATAGTGATCAGTGCGAAGAAAATCTTACAGAGTGGGCAGAGATTTGTAACATGTAACTGATTTTCAATACAAAAGACAAACGTGCCTTCAAGTCAGGAAGATGGGACTCAGAAACTAATCCTGACTTGTGCTTGCTTCATATGATCACCAGGGATCCAGCTTACCTGTGTTTCGTAAATTCTTGTGAACTTTCCACATAGTCAACACCGACCTGTCCTTCTGGAAATTGGAAGGGGTGTAGATTCCTTTGATAAGATCTTCACCACTCCCTCCTTGGAACTTCAGTAAAGCTAGTTGGGAGAGCTATTCAGCTGATCTTGACAGTACCATACGATGGATTCCTCCTGAGGTTAGTAACTACTCTAGGTTTGTGAAAGCTATTCTAACATGTACTCAAAGACATATTCCCCGTGGAGTGAGAAGGGACTTTATTCCATGGTGGGTTGAGGCTTGTGAAGTACTTTATGAGGACTTCGAGAGGAGTGGTGAAAAAGATGTAGTTGACGAGCTCCCTTCATAATCTAGATGAAGCTAGACGAAAGAAATGAAAAGAAACCATGGATACACTGGACTTCAGACTCTCAAGTAGAAAACCTTGTTGCCTTCTAAAGAAGCTAGGAAGAATACTTCACAGTCCCCAGCTGAAACCAGAGGTTTCTCCTAATCACATTGCCAGTCGCATTGCCAGTTTGTCTAAATCCAAGCTAGACAAATATCACAAAAGTATTATAAAAACGAACTGTTTCGTTTGAGAAAGCAGTACACTACTGTTTCCAACATTTCTGCTCCTTTTACTGAGCAAGAGCTTATGCTTGCCCTAAATGAATTGAAAAATGGAAACTCCGCGGGTTTTGTTGGTATACACCTATTTTTAAAGAACTGTGGAAAAATGTACGGAACTGGTTAATGCAGTTTTTCTCAAATATACTCCGGACAAGTCAACTCTCTTCAGAGTTTAAACGAAGTAAGATACTAGCTATCTCAAAACCTGGTAAACCTATGGATTCTCTCCAAAGCTATAGACCAATTGCCTTAATGAGTGTCTGTTTTAAGCTCTTGGAACGGCTCATCTACAATAGAATAAATCCTCTAATTTTTAAAATCATTCCTATCGAACAGGTTGGTTTTAGACCTCAACGTAGTTGTGAAGATCAGGTGCTTGCTCTGACAACACATATTGAGACAGGTTTTGAAAAGCAATTAAAGAGTGGAGCAGTGTTTATTGATCTAACAGCTGCATACGATACAGTGTGGAGAGAGGGTATTGTGTATGAGTTCTTTAAACTGACAAAGTGTAATCAAATGTCGCGTCTGATTAACAATATTCTCTCAAATAGAATTATCCAGGCAGTCATGTATACAGATCACAGCAAAATAAAGGTACTTAACAATGGTCAACCGCAAGGATCTGTTCTCTCTCCATTACTGTTTAACCTATATATTACAGACATACCTGTCACGAGCTCTCGTCGATTTGCTTATGCCGACGATCTGGCAATAATTACTCAGCATGTGGATGCTAATGTGATAGAGAGAACTTTAAATGCAGAATTGGATGTTCTGTGCGCAAACTACAAAACGTGGTGCTAAAAACCAAGCCCTAGTAAAACGAAAACCTGTTTCTTCCATTAAAATAACTGGTAAGCGAACATCACCTTGAAAGTGTCACTTACAGGAAGTCTTCTCCCTCACAATGCCAAACCCAAATATCTTGGATTTGCTTTCGACCGAACGATATCGTACAGGAAACATTTAACCAAACTAGCAGCCAAATTAAGGACACGCAACAACATTATCCACAAACTTTTTGGTTCCACATGAGGAGCTTCTGCACATATTTTGCGTACTTCAGCTATCAATGTTAAAAATTAAATAACTGGAAAGGAGGTTCAACCTATTCAATACTCAAAAGAAAGAAACGTAGCAATCACATTTCTATTTAAATGGGACCGGTTTCGACCTTAGTCTAGGTCATCATCAGCCATAAAAAACATGTAAAATGTTTATGAATGATGGAGGTCAGTTTCACACTCTGTTAGGCACAAAGACACGACACCACATTCTGTCCTGCACAAAGTCACAACACTACCAATCAACATGCGAAGATCAAAAAGGCTTGAATTCGCAGACGAACAGATCTGTAGTAGAAAGCCGCCAGCTCCCGGTGACCAGCGCGGCACACTCAAGGTCACGCGCTGCGGCCAAACACCAAAGTAGAGTGGAGAACGTTTCGAAGGTCCAGAACCTGTCACGGCTGCGGGAAGCCAAGTACGTATATAAAAATATACGACGCCAATTAGTACAACCGAATGAGCACCCGTACTCCAGTTAAGTTCTTGGTAAACAGTTGACTTGAAAAAACAATTGTAGAGAGAAGAAAAAATGTAGTAAAAAGCGCAATATCGGAAAACAAATGAAAACTTATATGCACAGTGCGCTATTTTTTTAAAAAGAAAAATTTTTAGGTTATGATTGAAGTAGTCGAAGTTGGCGCAAGACAAAAATTTTTGAAAGAGGAGAATAAATTAAACGTCTGCGATTCAAGCCTTTTTGATCTTCGCATGTTGATTGGTAGTGTTGTGACTTTGTGCAGGACAGAATGTGGTGTCGTGTCTTTGTGCCTAACAGAGTGTGAAACTGACCTCCAACATTCATAAACATTTTACATGTTTTTTATGGCTGATGATGACCTAGACTAAGGTCGAAACCGGTCCCATTTAAATAGAAATGTGATTGCTACGTTTCTTTCTTTTGAGTATTGAATAGGTTGAACCTCCTTTCCAGTTATTTAATTTTTAACATCAATAATGTCAATACGGAACAATGAAATTTTTATCTTTAAATACTTCAGCTATGGCGCTGGTGCTTTCCACAGCTGAGTACTGTTCTTCAGTTTGGATCAACAGCTCTCATGCTAAAAAGGTGGACGCGGTCCTGAATGAAACAATGCGTGTCATAAGTGGCACAGTAAAATCTACTTCTCTTTTCTGGTTGCCGGTGCACAGCCACATATAACCTCATAGAATTAGAAGATTGAATAACTTGGTTAGAGAATACAACAAGATATTAACCAATCCTGATCTCCCCATCCATGAAGATGTTAACGTCAGATTCAGCCGCCTCAAATCAAGATCTCCTCCTATTCAAAAAGCACAGGAATTTGTTAGGAGGGATTTCAATCCAAAAACTGATTGGCAACAAGAGTGGAACAGCGTAGCTCCGACTCAATGGCAGACATTGTTCAGTTATAGGAATCTTCCAGCTGGCTTCGATTTGCCCTGCAAGACATGGGTAGCCCTCAACAAAGTCCGTACTAACCACAGGAGATGTGGATGGGGTATGAGATCTTCTCCAGCCTGTGACTGTGGTGCAGTTAAGCAGACTATCGAGCATATTGTCACCGAATGGATAGGAAGGGTATTCGTTGGATCCATCCAGGACTTTGTGGTGGCTTCTGCTGAGGCCATACAATGGCTAGAGAATCTAGATCTCTTTGAACCCTTTTGCTTGCATGATTGTTTTCAATGTTATAATGTGGATATCTTGTAATTATGCACATAACATTTTGTGCTTGCTGTTCATGTATATTTAATTCTTGTATTGTTTTGTGTACGTTACCATACCTGGGAATAAAATGTGGACCCAACATGGAAAATTCTCTCTTTAGTATTGAAAATCCCGGTCTAGAAAGCCAAGAATAACGGCCGACAGGATTCGTCGTGCAGACCACACGACACCTCGTAATCTGCAGGCCTTCGGGCTGAATAGCGGTCGCTTGGTAGGCCAAGGCCCTTCAAGAGATTTAGTGCCATGGGGTTTGTTTTGTTTTTTAGGTACTGACAATATGCGTGTACGAGAAGCAGAAACGTTCACTGAACTGATAACCAAGGAGGCCAGTAGCAGAAAAAGGAACCTGAAGAGGATAAGGGAAGAAGCAGAATCACATAAATATGTAAATTATGCAGTTGGGTTGACCCAAAGTTAAGGTAGCTACGCAAAACGTATACTGTTACCTTTGCCAGCTGTTTCCCATAACCACATATTTTGAATATTTATGTACCTATAACTCTGATACCATTTGAGCTAGAGGGCTAATATTTTCTACATGAACTTATATAATAGAGTTATTGAATGTTAACCTAAAATAATTTCCAAAATTTGTAACAGGCTGAGAAAAAAAGAATCCATTCACAAAATGTAAAAAATAATAAAAGTTGAGAGGGAATAATATTTTTCTTAGATTCTATAGTAATTCTAATGAACCATAAAGGTTTTTAAGCTTTATCAGTATATGTAAGAATTTGAAGAGCACTTGGTAGATAAACAACTGAGATAATGGTTCCTGAATGAACCAAGGTTACTTTTCTATGATTTTTATTTTTTCAAATTGTACATTTTCCAGATTTAATAACCCCAAATACCATCATATGGCCATCGTCCTCCTCAGTATAAACTGCTTTTTAAATGTTACAAGAATCTTAGTTATAGTCTTATCATAAACCCGAAAAATGCTTAGTATAATGATGCCTGCTAATGTACATAATTCACATGTTCAGGAGTACCCAGTGTCCTTAATATTGCTACACCACTGTATGCTGATCAAATAATATATAGCATAATGCACATTCCAGCTTTCTTTGAACTTAAATAACGAATTTTTTGAAATTATGTTGACTCGTCGACTTTCGTTTATCTAATCTGAGATCAGAACGAAGTATGAGGCAAGAACCTGAAGTTTACAGACAAAATTATAATTTTACCATTGATGCTTCCACGGCCCATACTTATATACATTATATAGGCTTTCGGGCGTACGCCGTGCCAAGAAAATAAGGTGAAATTCTTTACGTTTCGCAGAGAACTTTGCTCTGCGCCTTCAGAAGAAAATCTCGACTGTCCACGGGGAAGGATTCTCCAAGAATGAGGTTTGAATTTAGACGTTAATAATAGAAGTGAAAGTGGTTCATTCATTCGTCACCAGATGGCTCACCGTACGCGGTACAGCGCTAGCATTCAAAGCGCAAGATGACGTAACCATCAGAATCAGTCTGAGAAGGAGACACCTAACTTAACAGATGTACAATTATGAAAGTATGACATTGACACAAACCTGGAATGAAACATCTGG
Source organism: Anabrus simplex (assembly GCF_040414725.1). Lineage (NCBI taxonomy): Eukaryota > Metazoa > Arthropoda > Insecta > Orthoptera > Tettigoniidae > Anabrus > Anabrus simplex. The sequence continues at coordinate 48,273,151 of NC_090273.1, read as the reverse complement.
TGATGAGGAACGTATGAATTTGAGAAACAACGAAACGAAATAACAATAGTGAAGGCTGGCAACCACGTATTACTTAATTGATAGCCACTGTCCCACTTGAAATTGTTAAGATTTCTACGTACTGTATTTCCACAGCTTCCCGTATAATCCTGGACATGTAGTGTCTAGTGTGGGTAAGAGCTCAAACATCTTGGAACATGACATCATGACCCGACGATAGGGCGTGCTCAGCTAATGCTGATTTGTTTGGCTGGTTGAGACAAATATTTCGTTCATGTTCCTTGATATGAGTACTAATGGGCCGGCAGGTTTGGCCAATGTATACCTTGCCGCAAGCACAGGCAATTTCGAATACCACAAGATGTAAAATTGGGGACAATTTGCCCTTGCTTTTACCTAGACTGTGAGCAATTTTAGTGACGGTGCCAAACATAGTTTTTATATTGTATTTGCGGAGGACCTTGGCAATTCGTTCTGTGGTGTTGTGAATGTAAGGCAGGTAGGCATTTTAGTTTAGTAATGTTTTATTTTACCTGGCAAGATTAAGGCCTTCAGGCCTTCTCTTCCATCTAACCAGGCACTGAAATATATATATATAACAGTGTATCACTTTACAATAATAGATTTAATACTAATTAAATTAATAATAATACGAGAATGATGAGTGATATGGTTAAATGAAAATGAAATAAATTAGGTATAATAAAAGGGTAAATTCTTAAAACTAATATCCTACATGTAAAAAGAGGTAGTACATACAATTTAATAACATTTGAAAAACAGATCGGGTAAGAATTTTTGACTAATCTTCCACCAGAACATCCATGACAATCGAATGGTTGTAAGTAGCATCATCAAGTTTAAAGATGAGCCTTACTAGTGCATAAAATGTCTCCACAGAGCTTCCTTGAAAGTGCAAATAGCGCTTAACCCTCTGATACTTTCAGGAAGGAGGTTCCACTCCCGGCAGGCAATTACCGTGAATGATTTATAGTAGATGGCAGATTTATGGGTAGGTGAAGCAAGGATCGAATTATTAGTAGATCTGGTGTTAAGACTGTGATAAGAAGATAGGTATTTGAAGTATGAAGTAAGGTAAAATGGCTGTGAAGGATGAAGGATTTTATGAAGATGGTATAGGGTATGAACAATGCGACGGATTTCTAGTCGGGGCCAAGGTAAGTGGTTATATGAAGGAGTTAACATAGTACCGTAGGTTACAGACGTATCTCACACATGCATTTTGACCACGTTGTAATCTGCTCATTAACTTTCACCCAGCGTCTCTATAAATCACGTCACAATAGTCGAAATGAGGGAAAACCAGAGCTTCTACCAACATTTCTTTTTCAGGGAATAAGTATTTATACACGCGCAGCATGTGCAATGCAGAGAATGTTTTCTGAGTGATGTTCGTAATATGCGTTTTCCATGACATGTCATCATCGAAAGTAACGCCTAGGACTTTTACTGATGGCGTGAATTGTATGTTAGTATTACATAACCTTATAGATGGAATCTCTGGTCGATTGACCTTCGCGAGTAGTTTCGGGTATCCAAGAATGATGGCTTGCGTTTTTGCTGGGTTTAACGTAAGACCACATCTCAAAGACCAAGAAGAAAACGATGTTAGATCCTGATTGATTTTTTCTATGGCCGAAAATATTCTTCCTTCAATGGGCTTTGCTTGGTCGTTTCTCTGCGATGCACGGCTCTATGAATCTGCACATCGCTGTACCATTGCCCTTGAATGTGACTTTGAGCGTGTCCGTCTCCACCTGGATATTTGATGGCTTACAAATTCGTATCGCCCTCTTGGTGAGCGTCGTGAGAATGCCTTGTTTTTGGGGCTGGATGGTGGTGACAATCTGCGTGAAGGTAGCGATTTGTGTGGGTAGACGTACGATAGACGGTATGTCCTAAGGAGCCGTCCGGTTTCTTTCTGACTAGAACATCCAAGAAAGGAAGGCATTCATCCGACTCCATCTCCATAGTGAATTTAATTGAAGGGTGTTGCTGATTTTCGTGGTTCAGCAATTTAATTATTATTATTTATAATTTATTTATATACATAACGCAATCAAACAGACCGTTTTAAGAGAGAAAGTGGTAACTGGAGATGGAGAATGAATTGTTTGATCGTCTACTGCCAAGAACATACACCGAAGTTGATACCAATACCGAAAAAAAAGGACTGATCAAAAAATCATCCCTTTACTGTACCGTGGTTTACTCCCACATAATCATACGCTCAGGAGTTCCACGACTTTTCAATTAATAATCACCATTACCACACAAATAGTGTTAATTAATTTTTAGCCGGGCTTAGTGGCTCAGACGGTTAAGGTGCTGGCCTTCTGACCCCAATTTGGCAGGTTCGATCCTGGCTCAGTCCGGTGGTATTTGAAGGTGCTCAAATACGACAGCCTCGTGTCGGTAGATTTACTGGCACGTAAAAGAACTCCTGCGGGACTAAATTCCGGCACCTCGGCGTCTCCGAAGACCGTAAAAGTAGTTAGTGGGACGTAAAATCAAATAACATTATTATTATTAATTATTTTTATTGGTAAACGAACAGTTTGAGCAAGCATCAACACATCGTTATTATATTCCCGTATATATGAAATTTTCATGTCAAAAGGTTTGTAATTTTTAATGTGGAATCTATAAATGCAAAAAATACATGTTTTAAATCATCTAAACAGTTTTATAATGAACGATCTTCTGACACACTTATGTGAATAATTTTAAGTGTTGCTTTGAATTATTGTAAATTTATAAAGGGAATCTCATTTCCACTGCTCATAACAATTTCATTGTTCACGAGCTATCACATTAAAAACACCGCTGTTCGCTAATAATTTACAATGGCATGGTATAAAAATATGAACTCATGTCCTGGAGTACATCACCGAACTCAGTCAGAAAATATATTTTGTATATATTTAGAGAGTTAATTTCTAAGTCCTAAAATACGAAATTACAAGATTTCCTGTCTTGTTGAAATTAATTCTGTACCAGAAGTGATGATAGGGTAGAACAGTGATCTATGTTGATGTATGTAACCAGCGACAAAAATAAAATAATCTCCACATAATAAACTCGCCGCGTTGACATGTAATAGCGACTTTGTGCATCGGAATTAAAGTATTGCTGTATCTCTGAACTAGATGAGTAGTGATGCCGTAACAATATACAATGGACACCAGAAAATATATTTTAGACATGGAAAGCTAATGGGCACGAATGGGCGCCAAGAGAAGTATCTTAACTTTACCATGCTACTCACCACTGTTTCCATGGTATCCTTGGTGTTTATGTTTTCAACGTCACATTAATGGTCAGAGTAAATTTTATCACCCCATTAGGGAAATCGTCCATCTTTTGGAGAACGTGTATTAGTAGTTATAGAATTTGACATTATAGAGCAATCCGATATCGATGAGGTGATGGTTATTACAATGTAGAAGACAGGTATTTAGAGAATTGAGGGAGAATCGGTCTATGCGTATACTCTTATAGGAATGTGCACTTATCACCGGGAAGTATCGGTCCTCCACATCTCACAAGGCAAAGTCCTCTATTCCGAGAAAGGAGAAAGATATTGATTCGGTTCAGAAGATCTTGAACCCTCTGTTTACTTCCAAGAAAACACCAATGTTTACAGGATTCATCCAGTAAGTGAACGTCTCAACTCGGAACAAATACGAGAATTGGAATGGTCCAAGAAGACACCTCCTGTCAAACAGCAGAATGCTACACTTCCAGGATTCTATCCAACCCATGCCTATATGGAGTCCTGTGCGCATGCTTCATAGATTACGAGAAAGCATTTGGTAACTCATCGGTATAAACGAGATCCTAACACACATTGAGCTAGAGTTTAAAATGGGAGGAGGACTAATTAACGCTATCAAATTTGCTAATGACCAAGCCATAGTCGCATGAAGTCCATCCATCCTTTCAAGAATGCTATTGATAGGTGAGAAAGTTCAAGGTATATGAAGTAAAAATCAACATCAGTAAAATAAAAATAATGGTGTTCAGAAAGAAATCGCTTCAGTTACAATTGCATTTAAATGTCGAGTTAGTATAACAGATAGCTCAATTCAGACTCCTTGGTCAGATTAACACAAATAATTTACAATCTCATCGTGTAATTGGGATTCGAAGAGCTTCGGTAAAGCAAGCATTCTGAGACATGCAATCCACGTTATGTCTAAGTACAATGTCCGTCAGTAAAAACATACGTTTGGTCTGTTGCATTGTACTATGCTGAAACCTGGACGCTCAATAAGAAATACATCAATAGTCTGGAAGCTTTCGAAATGTGGTCCTGACGTCGAATTCAGAACGTAGTGTACGTTGGATAATAATCATGACAGTGTTGAAGTGCTAAAGACAACTGTACAAGGAAGGAGCAGGTGTTGCGTTAGAATAGAAAGCGACAGCGCATGTGAATAGTTCATAGGCTTCAGCATGGTAGTTTGATAACTGAAGTAACTGATGGCAAAATACCGGGAAGCGAGCTTGATGATAATTTTCCTTGAGAACACCGGACTGAGAAGGTACGAAGAGGCTCAAGGCTGAGTTAAATGGAAAAGACTGTGGAAAACGAGTTACAAGACCTAATACCTCACAACGATGACGACGACGACGAGAACGAATGAATCGTGGACGTTGTGTTGCCTCGGCAGTTATGAGAGGTCTGAAAAAATCAGCTTCCTGTGACAGGAAATCATAAGCAGACCGCATCGCCTTTGAGTGTCTTAATAAGCGTTATCCAAGTGACAAGTAAGACTTTATTGGTATTAATCCTGAAGTAGCTGTTTGGCTAAACAGCCTTGTCTTTCAAAATGAGGGACTGCTGGGCCAGTGATCATCATGAACCAGTGTTGCCTACGCGTAGGGACGTTTGGTGCACTTCGTTATAAAGTAGGGATGCAGAGACGGATTTCTGAATCTACTTCAAAACGTATGGATTATTTAGCAAAAAAAAAGTAATGAAATAGAGTAAATCCTTGTTACTGTAGAAGACAAAACACTTTACTGTATTTTTGGGGGGGTAAGTTAGTAGGCGTGATCTAATATGGAGTGTGCTAGGCGAATCCCCAGGTCTTTTCCCGCCCGAATTATTTGACGCCATGTTATCGATCTACGAATTTAGTTCTAGAGCGAGATAAGCAGTTCATACGGTAGAGTTTTCAGCTGACACATTCTTAAAATTAAAATGCTAGTACGGCAGCAGTAATTAGTTTCATTTGATGGCTTCAGCCCCGTAAAGGAAAAGGGAATGACGAGATGAACTTGAAAGACTTATGGAACAAAGCTGAAAATACAAATTTAGGAAAGCATGATAAGAATAATAATAAGGAGAAGAACCTGACGTGTCTCAAGTTTATTTACTGGCTAACGTCCATGTAGGTGAATGAAATGAAATGAAATAGCGTATGGCTTTTAGTGCCGGAAGTGTACGAGGACATGTTCGGCTCGCCAGGTGCAAGTCTTTTGATTTGACGCCCCTAGGCGACCTGGTGTCGTGATGAAGAGGAAATGATGATGAAGACGACACATACACCCAGCCCTCGTGCCAGCAAAATTAACCAATGATGGTTAAAATTCCCGATCCTACCGGGAATCGAACACGGGACCCCTGTAGCCAAAGGCCAACACGTTAACCACTTAGCCATGGAGCCGGACATATTAGTGAATGACTTTGTTTTAATTATACGTTAGGTGTCTTCTATATTTTTTCTTAGCTATAATTTTCTTTGAAGTAGGGACTTCAAGAGTGGACAGAGGGACATTTTGAGAAGTCTATACCGAGCAAGTTGCTGTGAGGTTTGGGTCGCGTAGTTGTCGGCTTGCATTCGGGCGATACTGGCTTCGAACTCTACTGTCGGCAGCCCTAAAGATGGTTTTTCGTCGTTACCCATTTTCATACCAAGCAAATGCTGGGGCTTTAGGTTAATTAAGGCCACGGTCGCTTCCTTCCCACTCCTAGCCCTTTCCTATCCCATAAGAGCTGTGTGTGTCGGTGGAACGTAAAACGAATTGTAATGTGAGAGGTCTGTAGTAGAAAATGAGCTGGCAACACTGTCATGAACTGCTTTTCTATGTTAATTAATTTAATAGCAATGCTCATCTCTACTCCTGTCGTGCCTTGCGTACGCTAAATCTACACTTTCCTAATAATATATGTGAAAATGTGTTGGGTTGTTTATGGTATTATCGCGTCAAAAGGACTTATGTATGGGGACTGAAAATATGACCTGAAATAATATGAAGGATACTATGTTGTTACCTCTTAAGGGGCTATGAAACAAAAGAAAATGTGAAATATGTCCTAGGACCCTTAAAAGTGAATACGCTGCGTAAATGGTTAGTCTATTCAGAAATGAAACTTTTTTAAAAATTTGCTTTACGTCTCACCGACACCGAGAAGTTTGAAGCTCACTGACTGTTCTTATATATGCATTTCCTACAAAATGCTTATACGCATTTTCTTCCTAACTATAACACTTTTTCAGGAAAAACCGAGTGAATTGGCCATGAGGTAAGGGTCGCGTAGGGTAAGGATAGATTAAAGTGAGGAACCTGGCACAAGTAAGTGGGAGTAATGCCAAGACTCAGCTAAGAGCCCCCTGGATGTCAACCCACTCTCCCAAGTTAAGAGTCCTTTTAGTTTCCTGTTACGACAGGCAAGGGATACCGTGGATGTTATTCTACAGCTCTCACCCACTGAGCGACGCGTGTACGAAGCCGCGGGTAGAAGGTAGTATTAAATAAAATATCGGGGCAGTAATCATGTATTGTATTAGAATACATCCGGCGATTTTAACCAGTTTGGCGATTTTAACCAGTTTCGAGCTTTATCAAGTTTTATCAACACGCTACGTTATCGTACACCAACAAAGCAGTTGGAGGCAAAGGAAAGATCAATGAAATGTTAAACAGAAAAGCAAGGCAACCGGCACAGAAGACAGGCAGCAGAAACATAGAGGTAGGCCTACTAATGACACGCTGCCAGCAACTGCTCAAACTATGTTAATTCAAAAGATTTACATTTTCATGCCACAGCACCGCCGCCACCACCACGACGTTGACATGAGCGAACAAGTAACGTGTTAAACAAAGACAAACTTGCAAATCTAATTAGCTCCACCATAATGAACGGTGAAGACAGACAGCTCCGCTCAGCGCCTAGATTCATATATAATACATGTTGACATCCATGCTGTGATCCTCACTCACCTTTCCAACCAGCGTGAAGCTGGCTGTACAGATTTTCTCTTCTTAAAGGAACGAGCGTAATTAATGCTGTACTAAACTGTCTTTAATATTGTGCCTTACTTTCCTGGGAATTACGAACAAAAGCAATCTACCTTGGGAACGGAACCTTCAGAACAGGAAATCTAGGCAAGAGACGCATTGAAGACCCTCACCACTTTTAGATACTTTTCCGATGATGAAATGTAACGGTCGTAAAATTGAATGTATTACAAGAAAACGTAATTAAGTTTTCTTCCTACAACCAGGCTATAGAATTGTATCATATTTGTCACATGTAGCATTGGTGTGAAAGTTTTTATTCTTGTAATAAAGAGTTTAAAACTTTGCTTCAAGGAAACTCCAAATTTCATCTTGTAAAACAGCAAAGTGCTACCTACACCTCTGAGATTCGATCTATATAGTCAATTCCCTCATTACTTTCTGGAGCAGCTTGTCGAAAAAATTCCACATCACCACTTCCACCTTTGCGTCCAATAATGTTCGATGATTTTCGAATTTACAAACAATAACACCAGAATTAGATGCATGATACTTCACACTGCACGTACTTCAATTTGTAATGCTGCCTGCCGTTAAGAAGTTCGCTTTCTCTTCTTCCAGGAATGCATGCCTCCGATCATAAGTCTAAAAGAACTCAATAATCAATAATTAATTCAAAGACACCAAACAGCAAAGTGCTACCTACACCTCTGAGATTCGAACTATATAGTCAATTCCCTCATTACTTTCTGGAGCAGCCCTGAAAATAGTGTTCCATGGTTTCCCATTTTCACACCAGGCAAATGCTGGGGCTGTGCCTTAACTAAGGTCACGGCCGCTTCCTTCCCATTCCTAGCCCTTTTATATCCTATAGTCGCCATAAGACCCATCTGTGCCGGTGCGACTTAAAGCAAATTGCAAAAACACAAAGAACAAAGACTACAGGACGAAGAAGTGAAGTAGGGCTTATCATTTTACATGTCTCCTTCAGTTACCTTTAGCAGTTTGAAAGCAGTGGTAGTAAATGACACTATAAACACAAAAATGCACGATCCGAAGAATACTATATAAAAAATGTTTTAAAGTCTAATAATTAAACTGTACTGAAGGAGTAAGTTGACAGTGTTAGTTATGACTTTACTAAAATTAAATATAAACCACTGGAAGCGTCGTATAATAATTTCAAAAAGCGTTCCATGTATGTTCATACTTCTAACACTAAAACAACTTTAAGATAAATGATGAGAGGATAATGAGATATCTCGCCGAATAATGCCTTTGCCTTTTTGTCAATGGCCCCGGGTTTGACGCTTGGTTTGTACGTTTTTATAAGGATTCACATATTTTCTTTCGAAAAATACGGGATATTCTTAATTTTCTGTTTCGCCATAGGCCCCTAAATGAATCGCGAAAGGACAAAAACATCTTACTGTCATTCTAAGGTCTTAGGATATGTTATAATAGGAACCAAATCAATAAATGAAACGTTCGTTAGTTCTAAAAACCACTAACAATGTTTGTTCTTTCCTATTTACACATTCTTAAAAAAATGAAGTTAACTCCTGTTCCCATCCCGAGGTGAGCTGTATGTACCTTTCTCACAACATACTAGCCCTTCTAGTAATCTTAAATTTCTATCAGTAGATTACTGGGAATCGAATCCGGTCCCAGTGATAGGTTTTTGGGCATTTCATGTAATTCAATTTTAAAATAATGTTGAAGAAAAATATTCAAAATGTTGCAATTATAAGTTGGTAAGCATTGTAGCAGTTTTGCTTAGAAAGTAGACTACGGTTTGATGTGGGATATCTCCTTCTGGCACAAATTCTCACCTAACAAGCAGGAATGATTTCTTACAACTGAGTGTAGATAACAGAGTGAATATCCAGTGTTCCCTCTGGTACTGAGCGTCTCAGTTAAGGAATCACTGAAACATTAGATTCCTAACAAGAAACAGTGGAACTATTTTGAAAACTTTGGATTATAACCCGTCGTCGAGTCAAGATGAACCTATCTAGTGATCACAATTTTTTCTAAGTGCGAGGTATATTCCATCTTCTGGTTTTGTTGCTTGTGTCTCCATACTGCATCAAGTGTAGTCGCTCACTGAGAACTTCAAAATGAAGAGTGGAATTTTCCTCCCAAATGTACTGCGTTTTCATATTTCACTTCCTCGTACCTTTGTCCTTATAAGTTTTGTCTCCACGTACATACATCATTCCCTTCTTCTGAATTTGCTTCATTCCCTCCCTCTCTCTCCATTATTCCACCAACTTAATATCACCATTTTCCCTCAACCATTCAGTATCTCTCATTGTAAAAAGGAATTCTTCTATTTTCTCTCCCTTCTTGTGCCTGATATCATGCATCTTCTTCAGAATTCTATACCTACACTACCCTCTCCCTCTTCATACTCATTTCACAGCTATAATGCCATATACCTTATTTTCCAGCAAATTCCTTTTCCCCCTTAGCCGGCCAACTTTTTCTCTCCACTCACACTCTTGTCCACGGGAACATTCCCATCCCTATGCCGAGTAAGTCGAGTGTTCTGTGAAGCTGATTTAATAACGTTGATAAATGAGCAAATGGAGAGGAGAGTTGCATGCTCTCTCCCTACGACAGTCTGATGTTTGAAAATCCTTGGGCCATCTCCATAAGGGAGATCCTCAAATGATGTGATGTGCTGGCTACTTCTTTTAGTTTATGAAGTGTCGCCTAATGAACATTGCCCGTGTGTAAGTTATATGAAATATGGTAGACTGTCTCAAAGTCACATTAAATGAATTTATTCTTTACTCTTTTGAACGTTAGGTTTTTCAATATACGAGCCTGGGGTACTATGTAACAGGAGAATTCCTGTCAGAACAAAAGAGTGTATAAAGCAGAAATAAGACCAACTATATCGTACGGTGCGAAGTTTTGACCTGTAAAGAAGCAACATGTGGATAAGTTACATGCTGCTGAGAAGAAACTTTGTCGGTGGAGTTACCCACTAGAACAAAGTTAGAAACGACCGCATTCGTGGCAGTTTTAAAATCAAGTCCACTGCTGACCAACATCCCAAGGGCAGACTAAGATAGTACGGCCATGTCATAAGAAGCAAACCGACAAAATGATTCTGACAGTAATAGAAGTCAGAACCCAGCCAAGAGGTCGAGGAAGACCTCATCAAACGTGAATGTCTGTAATAAATGAATATCGTCGAGAAGGCAAACTAAATCCAACAATAACCCGCAAGAGAGGAAATTGGAGAATTCAAATTAGGAAAGCCGACCCTAAATGAAATAGAACAAAGTCCAGGACTAGGAAGCTCATTTCGGATGTCCTGCTTTTCTCGAATTTTGTCATTAGAAGTCTCTCTGTAACTGAACACACCTGTAGGCAATCATGTCAGAAGAGGTCATACTGTCGTGACTATGAAACTTGGCTAATGTCAACGTTCATATTCGGAGAGAAAAATTAGTAAAACTTATAATTTAGACCTTAATATACCGAGCAAGTGACTGTGCGGTTGGGGTCACGTAGCTATCAGCTTGCATCCGGGAGATAGTGAGTTCGAACCCTATTGTCGGCATCTCTGAAGATGATTTTCCATTGTTTCCCATTTCCACACCAGGGGCTATACTTCATAAGGCCATGGTCGCTTCCTTCCCATTCCTAGCCCTCTCCTATCCCATCGTCGTCACAAGACGTCGGTGCAATGTAAAGCAACTTGTAATATATATATTTACTAAATACCTACGGTAGTATATTTTTTGGCCCTTTTTTATTTAGTTTTCTTGTAAATACCGCGAATGTTCCTTTTCTCATAACCACATTCATTAACTTTCGACTTTACAGAGCCCATACACATTTTCCCAAGCTCGAGGAATTAACCAAACCCTCTGAACCGAAGACTGCAACGCCGACCATTCAGCCAAGCAGCACGACGATGATGATAATAATGATAATAATAATAATAATAATAATAATAATAATAATAATAATAATAATAATAATAATACCTTATGGTACTATAGTTAGCAAGCGATCGGCAGTCAGAAAATTACGAGCTGACGCATGATCAGAACGACGAATCATCTCGGCCGTTATTGTTGAACATAGACCGGAGCCGCTATTTCACCATCAGATAGCACTGCAGTTGTTCTTACATAGTTTGAGTGAACACAGAACTAAGTCTCAAATCTAGGTAAAAGTTCCTGGCATGACCGAGAATCGAACATATGGCCTACGAATAAGAGGAAGCTTCGCTAAACCTAATAATAATAATAATAATAATAATAATAATAATAATAATAATAATAATAATAATAATAATAATAACGAGGACAACACAACAAAAGCTTAAATATTTGGCACATACAGTTCATATGGCTTTCATATTGGCTGCTGCCCTGCCAGGAGGCCTGCAGTGTCACGTACTACTTGGATTTATTAATCGAGTCCACTAACTCTCATACTAGAGTATCCGTTACTTGACGTCATACAGCTTCGTGAATCCCGTTCCGACCTTCAATTCAGGATTAAAATACTTAGATAGAACCCGTGATCACTGAGTGGGAAGACATACACACTATTCTAGACACCACGGGGCTGGATAAGAACGACGACAACCAATCAATAAATTAATACATCTAAGAACAAGATAGTTTTAGGTCATATCCTGAATAATTCATTTGTCAGATAAAGTGGAATTAAATATAATTTAGAGCATCATATATTGAGAGAAGAAGACAGCAGGAGAAACTTCTTCAAAAGTACACGCTGGTCATAAATAACGTAATGCACCTTATTCCAAGCCAGTGACTGGGAGGGCGTCTATTCTCACATTACAGAACCATAAAAGTAGTTCTCTAACAAAAAGAAGAGCGAGTAAACGTCACGTTGAAATACTCTGACAGGGCAATAGAGTACTGCAAGCTATAGTTACCATCTCAAGTGTTCGTTCCGTGAAAAAACAGACTACTACTAGCACGTCTAAGAGAATTTCCTGAGAATTAAGGTACGGAAAATAATCCTACAATCACTGTTGAAGTTCAAATTTACTACTGCATTTTATTTATTTATTTATTTATTTATTTATTCATTTATTTATTTATTTATTTATTTATAAGTTATAATTAACACGCATTAAGGTAGCGAGAATGATTGCTGCTACAAACAAATGGGAACAATGGCAAGAGGGTATTGGGGATGAGGAGATAAAGGCTAAGTAAGGAATGATCTCGATTGATGAAGCTGTATGTTGTGGTCATGTTAGGCGAATGGACGAGTGTAGGTTACCTGAAAGAACAATGGATTCGGCCATTAAAGGCAAGAGAAGTATAGGGAGAACAAGACTACGATGGTTATACTCAGTTTGTAATAATAATTAGTTGACTCGTGCTGCTCAGCGGTATTCCTTACAAATAGGTCAGATAACTCGTCTTGATACGCCTGTCGCAGTCATATTGTTTTGCCTGCCCTTTTCAATAATTTTATGAATATTTAATACCGGTACATAATAAATGATTCATTCGTAATGTAGTTTAAACTTCTTTCCATTCAATATTCCCGACCGTATCTGGATATTAACATTTTCAAACGATCTTGCTCGAGATAGTGCAACATACAACTGGCCGTGACTGTTATATCCCTCAGATGAAGTGTATGCTCTCTGGATTCACAGGTAGTAATCAAACACGGCTACATGCAATGACATTATTACTAAGGATAAAAGTCACATCTCTCTCGCTTTCCTAGCGTTTATCCCAAAGTATGGGGTCCACTGTTTTGATACATCTCCTCCATTTCGTCCTATTGCTGACATCCTCAGGTTTAAACCAACGTTGTGCATGTCGGCCTTGATATTGTCAGTCCACCGCTTTAAAGGCCTTCCACGTGGTCGTATTCCTCCCGGATCAACTTGGAGAGCTGTTTTAGCAACTGAGCCAACCTTCCTTCTCATAACGTGACCGTACCAGCAGAGACGCGCTTCCCTCACTTTCTCCACAATTGGAGCGACGCCAAGCCTTTGTCGAACATCTTAATTTCTTATGTGGTCACATCGAGTCAGTCCAAGAGTCCATCGAAGCATCTTCATTTCCATTGTATGAAGAGTCTGCTCATGATTTTTTTGTCATTGGGCGACATTCTGCCCCTAAATAGCTGCTGGGCGTATCACGGTCTTGTAAATGTTTGCCTTTAGATGGTGAGGCATCTTTTTATCGCAGAGGACTCCGGTGACATGTCTCCACTTGAGCCAGGCTGCATTTACCCGCGCTCGGGTATCAAAAGTGGCATCACAGTTCGAAGTGACAACTGACCCTAGGTATTTAAAATGCATGGTTTTCGACAAGTCTTGATTATTGATCCTTATGGTCCCACTGGTTTGGGGGCCACATTCTAGGTATTCCGTTTTCTGGGTGTTGAGGCGCAGACCATTCTCAGCTAATTTGTCACTCCAAGTTTGTGTCTGGCGTTGGAGTCCAAGACGTGTTTGTTGGACAAGTACCACATCATCCGCATAAAGAAGGGTCCAGGGATGCGATGTCTGTATGTCAGCCGTTACTGTATCCAAGCAGGGATAAATAATAATGGTGATAGAGCTGAGCCCTGATGTACACTCATGGTGATATCAAAAGGCGGAGATATTCCAGTTGGACTCTGGACCACACTAGTTGTATTGTGATACATAAGTTGTACCCAGCTTACATAGGCTTCCGGGACTTCGTGACTACGAAGAGCTCGCCAGATGAGGTCATGTGGGACTCTAATCAAATGCTTTTTCTTGGTCCAGAAATGCCATATATTTATATCAGAATATTAATGAAAGTGTTAGTCGCTTAGCAATCAGCTAAGAAAAATAATGTATTGCGGGTTACGCCTGCCCGCAATTATTGGAGTGATCATTCACTGATATTATTTTAAGATTACTCAAATTTGACTGAACTTAGAGATCTATCAATGTATCATGATTCACCGCGAGGTAATACCGGAGAGAATAAAACAAAAATAAAACAAAACTGTTTTTATAAACTTTTTAATATATAGATAATAATAATAATAATAATAATAATAATAATAATAATAATAATAATAATCTCGTGTGGCCTTCAGAGAGGCCTGGTATAGGTCTTTCGAGTTGCTGTATGGGCGACCTGCACGTCTTTGAGGATGCCCCCGACCCGACCGGGAATCGAACCCAGGATCCTGTTATGTTCTGAACACTCTACTACAATATATATATATTCAGTACTTAACATTATTTTATTAGGACATGCTTTTGTTGCACAGCATGGCGTATCTGTCCATTACAATGAAAGTCCCAATTAGAAGAACAGCTGTTCTCTCCAGAGAGTATACATCTCTGTGTCGTTACCCTGTTGTTACTAGCGCACTCAGTGTATTTTTTTAAATACACCACAGTCTCCCCCACTTTGAAATGTGTTATACACTGAATTTTAAATGAACTTTGAAGCTGTAAACTTATCAGATAAGGAATATAGACGAATTAAGAAAAGAGGAAGAACAGATAATTATGGAATTTTGAAAAAGGTACTTCACTTCTCACAGAACAGTCGAGCTGAGTTGGTTCACAAAACAAAAACAAGGAACCACACAGGCAGTCGAGTATGTCTTGATGATCTACGGACACGTACATTTGTTGGAACATCGGGATTCTGTTGTGGTGTCACTGCCGTGTCGGGGGTTGTTGGATTTTCTACTGGAACAGCTGGATCTTGGCGTGGTGATACTGTTAAATCAGAATTAACCGAGACATGGCAATCTGGAGCTCTAGGCACGTCGTATGACTGGGCTGGTTCAAATGTAACAGATTTAGATTGAATCAGTGTCCCACGCATTTGGTCAATATGGCGTTTCAGTGTCCTTCCTGATTCGTCCAAACTAACTAGGTAGTGTCGCTGACCATACTTCTTCACAACTTTTCCAAATTTCCAAGTGTAGGGTACTTGTTATTGCAGAAGAAGCGCACCTGGACTCTCTCCCCCACTTAAAACGATCGTCCTGGTTTGGCTACGGATAATGAAGGTTGAGGTCGGATAGGGAAGAAAGGGAATCCTCATTTTTCGGTTCAGGTATAGCTCTGCTGGTGACTTCCCGCATGCAAGGGGTGTAGCACGGTATCAAAACAGAGAATCTTTTGCATTTTCTCGTAGATTGGGACAGTATCATCTGAGGTAGAACGGAGACGATTCTTCAATATTTGAACATGTCGTTCTGCTAAGCCGTTAGTGGCTGGGTGACCAGGTGCAATGAATTTTTGAAAAATTCCATTTTTTGAACAATATGTGCGAAATTAATTGCTTTGTAAAATGGCTGCATTATGTGAGACAATGCTTGCTGGAAGTCCATGAGAAGCAAATATACAGTTTAGCAACACGATTGTGGAGGTATTTGTTGGTGTATCTCATAAAATTTGCACTTCTGCCCATTTCGATCTGGCGTCCACACAAATAAAAAAGTTGCAGTTCTCAAAAGGTCCTGCATAATCAATATGCACTCTTTCCCAGTTCTCTTTTGGTTCGTCCCATGGATGCACTGGGGATTTTGGTGGATTTGCTCTTGTCAATGCACATGTTTGACATCCTTTTACTAGGCGTTCAATGTCTCGATCAATTCCAGGCCAATAGACGTAGCGACGGGCCAGCTGTTTCACCTTCATGATGTCCAAATGAGTTTAGTGAAGTTCATTTAAAATCTTATCTCTTAGTCTGGAAGGGATAACAACTCTATCTTGTCTAAACAGCACATCCACATTCAGAGTATATTCTGAAACCATCCGCTCATTCTGTAAATCAAAAACAAGTTTTACTCAGTCCATGATCTTTACGTGTTTAATCCTGGATGGTGCGTAATGTGATTCGTTCGCTTGAAATTTGAAAAATTAGGTGCGTAAATAACTGGTTTGCTTTATCTCCAATGGAGATATCTGTTGAAGAATGGACTTGCTGTAGGGAAGCCCGCGATAAACAGTCAACATTTTGGTTATCTTCACCCTTCGTAAATTGAACTGTGTAATCAAATCCCGACAAGAACGAAGCATATCATAGTAGACGAGCAGATGTCTGTGGTAGAGCTTTGTTTTGCTGAAAAATACGTGTTAGCGGTTCATTCTCAGTCACTATTGTGAAGTGTCTGCCAAAAACATACGCGTAAAAGTGGTTGACAGCAAACATAATTGCCAAAGCCTCCCTGTTTAGTTGGATATAGTTCTGTTCTGATACAGTCAGTGATCGTGATGCATACGCAATCAGCCTTTCTTCTCCATCAATTAGATGGCTAAGGACAGCGGCAACACCTGTTGGACTTGCATCTGACGTCAGAACTTGGTAATTTTGGATCATAGGGCGTTAAGACCCTATCGCTACACAACTCTGCTTTTAACTTTCACATTCCGAAATCCATATGTAATGTTGACCTTTGCGGAGCAGGTGCCGTAATGGATATGACATGGTGGAGAAATCTGGCATAAACCTGGAGTAGTATGTGATTAGTCCCAAATATCTGCGTAGTTCATCAACGTTTGTAGGATAAGGCATGTCATTAACAGCTCTAACATTTTCTGGGGACTTACTAATGGTATTATGCTGGATAACATGGCCCAAATATTCAATTCTCTCTTCAAAGAAAGAACACTTAGCTCGGTTGACATGCAGATCAAAATCAGATAATCTCTTCAGACATAACCGCAAATTGTGTGTGCACTCCTCCAGAGTTGATCCGTGTACGATTAAGTCGTCAAAATAGGCTTCTGTTTTTGGAAGTCCCCTGAGGATTTGTGAAATGATTCGGTTAAATTCGGATGGCGCTGTTTTAATTCCGAAACTTAGACGATTCATTCTATATGTTCCACGATGTGTAGATATAGTCTGGATTGTAGCACTTTCATAATCAACTGTCAAGTGTAGAAATGCTTTGAATAAGTCCAGTTTACAAAAATATTTGGAATCACGTAGGCTGTTCTAACACATTATCAATTCACCTTATGGGGTAATTTGCAGCAACAAGTTTCTGATTTACACCACATTTGTAATCAACACATAGTCTAACTCCACCATCTGGCTTGGGAATGACGACCAACGGTGACCCCCAATCACTTGATGATACAGGAGATATGATCCCAGCAGCTACTAGTGAGTCCAGCACCCTTTCAACTCGTTCACGAAATGCATAGGGAACATCCCGTTCTCGTGTAAAAATACTGGTTTAGCTCCTTCACGTAAATGTAACTTTACTTCAAATTTTGGAACACGTCCAATTCTCTCATAAAAACATCAGGGAATTCATTAATATTATGTCATCAACTGAAAAGATAGCTTTAACTGGATATGACATGAGTGGAGTTTCCTTGCTAGCATCTATTTCCTTTAATTTAATACCAAGTCTCCTAATCCACAATCTTCCAAGTAATGCCGAATAGCCCTTAGGGACAATATATATATCTTGGATTTCCTTGTCTTTATATACAGCTGAGACTGTTACCTTTCCCATAGGTGTGATAATATTGCCTGAATATGAACGAAAGGCAATTTCAGATTGTTGTAAGGGTAAACCTAGATACAATTCATTAAATGCATCTTCAGGAAGCAGAATAAAACATGCACCAGAGTCAACTTCAAAACACTGTGTCTTATTGTTTAGTGATACAGTAACTATATATTTATCAGAGTCAGGAGTAACTTCAAATAATTCTAAATGTGACGGAGAAAACGTAGGTTCTGCTTTAGTCACACCGTATGAATGATTCTGGGCATCACATGGGATAACTGAAATTGATTTAGTTGAGCTGGACCTATCTGCTTTTGGTTTGGAATTCCGCATTAGGCTTGGCGAGATGACCTTCTCTTTCACAAGATTCACATCTAATATCATTCCTACTAACTCGGCATTCTGACACACGATGATTCGGCTTAGCACATCGGAAACAGAGGTTATCAATTCCTAATCTTCTGAAATCAGGTCTGATTCTTCCACTAGAGAGAGAACGTTGACCATGTCGGGTACTTTGATACAGTGAACGTGTGTTGCATGGATGTTCAGGGTTCAACGAATGGTTACTCTTGCTATAACTTGGGCTCGGAGAACGATAACGAAAACTTTGATCCCGTCGAGAGCGGTGATTTGAGCCAGCAGTAACCTTATACGTAACGCTGTTGTCGAATTCAGATGCCGACGAAGAGGCTTGTCTGGTAAATTCTCTACTTTCGATTCTAGATGTTTCCAATAATGTTGCCTTAGCTAGGATTTCATCAAAAGTGGTGATATTAGATTGCAGTAGCTGTTCGCGTAACTAATTGTCTCGTAAACCTCTTATGAACTGGGCTCTTAGAAATACATCCGAAATTGAAACTGTACGGTGATATTGGCATTTGACTGTGAATTCGCACTCAGCTAAATTGCGTTGAAGAGTTGCGACAATATCGGCGATAGACTGTCCCTCTTTCTGAAAGACATTTTTCTTGGGAACAAGCATTTGGCTGAACAGTTTAACCAGATCTTTAAATGACTGAGTTCTGATCGATTTTTCTGGGCCTAGAAATGCAGATAGACTGTTGTAATGCACAGAACCTATAGAGACGCATAGTAGCTGTGCTTTCTTTTCCTCATCTGTGATATTTTTCATTGCTACGTAATTCTCAAACCTCTCCATATAGCATGCAAATTCTTCCTTCCTAGAATCAAAATTTTCAAATGGCTGTATGCTTGAACAGTTACCGGAATGCGAGACTTCTCTTCCTGATTCTCTTTGGAATGTTGTTATAAACTGAGTAAGCAGGGTTTGTTGTTGTCGGTTGAATGCATCTAACAGTTTAGCAAATTGTTCTGAATCCATTCTTCTGAGTTTAACCTAATTGTGTCAAAACAGTGGTAAATATTTTCGGTGGTCGATTGATAGCACTGTGCAGGATATAAGCAATACTTATTAATACTTTCACCTCGTCGCCAACTGTTATGTTCTGAACACTCTACTAAACATATTTATTCAGTACTTACCATTATTTTATTAGGATATGCTTTTGTTGCACAGCATGGCATATCTGTCCATTACAATGAAAGTCCCAATGAGAAGAACAGCTGTTCTCTCCAGAGAGTATACATCTCTGTGTCGTTACCCTGTTGTTACTAGCGCACTCACTGTATTTTTTAAAATACACTACAGATCCCTTGGACCTGAGGCCAGCACGCTAACCATTTAGCCTATGAGCCGGACTGTTTTTAATGATTTAAAGATAAGAGGTATAGAACTATAAGTGGCCACCGAGCTTGTTACAAACAGAGGATTGTGGCAGCATTTAATACATTCAGAGTCTGAACGCTGAAAAGCACCGCCCACCGAGCGACCTCTGCTCAGCCCGAAGGCTTGCAGATTGCGAGACGTCGTGTGATCGGCGTGACGAGTCTTCTCGGCCGTCATTCTTGGCTTTATAGACCGGGGCTGTTATCTCAGCGTCAAACAGCTCCTCAATTGTAATCACGTAGGCTGAGTGGACCTCGAACCTGCCCTCAGATTCAGGTAAAAATCCCTGACCTGGCCGGGAATCGAACCCGGGGCCTCCGAGTGAGAGGAAGAATTATAAGCTTTAAATTACATTGACCGTCCATTGTACATACACTGTTATAGTTATCTTTCTAAAGCAGCCTTTAAGGGAGTGGACCGAACTGAAATAAAACTAGCAAACGTACTGTACAGAAATGTGTTGTTATTATTGTAGGTGATTCTCCAGTGTAAGCAGGTAGAAGGCAATCGCTCTGTAGAGAGTATGTCTGTGTTCCAAACACAAACACCAGTGCTCACACACATACACATGGCTCATTTGCATGCCTGTGTTATGTGGGCAGGGAGAAAGCGGGGTGGCCCTGGGATAGAGAACATGTACGTTTACACGTACCAGCGATGTGGGAGGAGAAATTCCTGACCCAACACGCAAACACTTAACAGTGGAGGGAGGGAGTGAGATACATGAGCATCCGAGTTCGATCCTCCCTCTGGATAGTCTTGTCTTATGAGCAATCGGTACAGTGCAGTGCAATACAATTCACTCGGCCTCCTTCCTGTTAGCTCCCCGTACGGCAAGCGATATGGTGTCTACAAAAGAAAAGGACAGAAATAATAATAATAATAATAATAATAATAATAATAATAATAATAATAATAATAATAATAATGTTATTGTTTTTACGTCTCACTAACACTTTTTGAAGGTTTTCGGAGACGCCGAGGTGCCAAAATTTTGTCCCCAGGAGATTTACGTGTCAGTAAATCCACCGAAACGAAACTGGCATATTTGAGCACTTTCAAATACCATCGGTCTGTGCCAGGATCGAACCTGCCAAGTTGGGATCAGAAGGCCAGTGCCTCAACCGTCTGAACCACTGAACCCGGTGGAGAGAGAGACAGAGAGGGGGAGAATAAGAAGGAGAAGGCTCGTGAAGCAGAGAATATATTATAAGCCTTGGTCTGCTTATACGATTGCTACCCAGCCAGATAGCCTGCAGTTGTTAGGGTTGTTACATGGTCAGTGTGAGGACATCCCTATAGGAGAGTACATTTTCGCTTTGCTCCTGATTGCCTCTTCTTACTTGTCAGCCAGCAGCCACCTTTACTCCTGCTTGAAGGGGAGGCAGTAATATCTACCCCTGCAACTATCCCGGCCACTCTTCTAACCGGGTAGATCAATCAAGTCGTGTTAGTTAGTCTTGCGTGTAAGTGCTCTGGCGAAATGAAGGGAAATGTTAGTTTTGCAAGTAGAAAACAAATACATTCAATCAATAATTTGTGGGTTGTAAGCTGAAACTCTTTTTTATTTATTTGTTAAATACCTACTATTAAAACTTGACTCCGCTTCTCCCAGTCATCTGAATGCATCCTGACGCCACGTGGTTCTCCGAGTGAAAGTTCGTGACCATCGGGTCACTAGCAGAGTCTAGCATTGCATGCACTTAATTGTAATAGTCTGTTCACTTTCATCTTTCTTATCCAACGTCACTTGATCAACTCTTGTTCTCTTCCTACCCCTACACTATTAGGTTTGCGAAGCCTAGAGATTCTTTCGCTTTCATGCTCTCGTGGCCCTTCCTTTTCTTTAGCCGAAGCGTCCGACCTCTTCAATTTTCCCTCCAATCAGTCTTAAGGGAATTGTACTTCCTTTTAAATGAATAATAATAATAATAATAATAATAATAATAATAATAATAATAATAATAATAATAATAATAATAATAATAATAATATTCGCGAAACATTTATTACATTGTCGAAGGTCTTGAGAGACGTCAAAATGCCAGAAGACTGGTTTGAAAACTGTTTCTAGTGTGCTAGTAAACTGATTGGCAGGCGGTGTTTTTTTTTACCTCACGTCGCACCGACACAGACAGGCTTTATGGCGACGATGGGACAGGATGGGGAAGGAAGCGGCCGTGGCCTTAATTAAGGTACAGCCCCAGCATTTGCCTAGTGTGAAAATGGGAAACCACGGAAATCCATTTTCAAAGCTGCCGGCAGTGGGGTTCGAACCCACTATCTCCCGGATGCAAGCTAACAGCGCCCCTAACCGCACGGCCAACTCACGCGGTGGCGGTGGGTCTAGTCGAAGAAACACTACAAAGCTATTCATTTCAGTATGATAAATTTGAAGATTAATTCAACCTGAAATCATGAAGAGCTAATCTTATGCACGCAGTTATGGTTTTTGTGCACGTTCCTTCTCCATATCGTGCAATTACTAATTAGAGGAAGCAAACAAGCTTGACTGGTGATATCGTGATCATATGCACGGGTGATAATTACTCTACGTGAGGAATATTGATACGCAGATTAAAACGGTAATTTTCCTTTAGTATATTGTAACATGAACATTCCTGTCATCACGGAACATGAGGAGAGGATATGGTTTACGTCCGCCATATCACTATGATTCCCGTTTCTGTTCAGCAAATAATTTACTCATACTCCAGGGAAATGACTAGGACAGCATCCACATTAAAGTCTCATTATTTTGTTAAGAAGGAAGCCATACTTTCTAGCGCCGACTTAGTTAATATCTGCAAACAATATTTAATATTATGTATACTTTATGCTTAATATTTAATATAGTGGATTTTTAAGGCATGTTATAGCGTTATATATTATGTTTTGAACTAGTTTATTCGACAAACTGAAAAACTTTCAAGTTACGTATACAAAATCTCATTAGGAAATCAGCAGTAGAGGGCTATTTATTAACATGAATGTTGTTTAATGAAACTTTAGAATGATGCGAGTGTGTCTGACGTAATGGTTAGAGGGTGTTTATAACATCGTAATCTATATTCTACATATTTCGTTCTACTTACTTGCAAATAGCTGGTTTTGTGTGGGAGGGAATACCCAAAATAAGAAGAACTTCTTCCATATATTAGATTCTTCACAGATCATTAACATACAAACACACACAAAAATACACTTGGACACACACACTTATACATATTTGTCTGAATATAGCAATAGTAAAGTGGTTAAATACAGGATTATTCCTAATTAGTTTCCTAAAGTAATATAAAAGAAGTCGGTATAATTCATTTCCAGTACATAATTTGTCAGAACATCGCTGGTTTTTTTCCTACAAATATTCAACTTGTATTACTTTCATCACTCGGAAAAATTCCATCTGTACTAAATTTCATCCCGGATAAGCAAGAGCATGTCGGCATGTGGTTGAGTAAGCACATCATCGACCCATAGACGAAGTTCACTAAGATTTGCAGGAAGTGATGAAGTACGCCCAACCACCGTCTTTAATATCTTACAAAGTTAGATCAGGAGAACGTGTTGGCCAGGCTATGTTCCCATCGTGACCAATCTAAACAAGAACTTTGCAGCTGCAGCTGATAATTTAGATGGAGGGGGAGAAAATGAGATTTACCCAAATCTTCTTGCTTCTGTGAGATCAGGTAGATGGGTGTGTGATGCCAGTTGAGCCAGGAGGAGAGCAATAATACAAATGTTATTAGATTTATGTCCGCTTTAGGCAATAACAACTTGTAGCCCTCACACATCAGTCTTCATACCACAGCCTGTGGAATGTTCAGCTCCGAAATTGTTCAAGATGTGGTCTTTATCTGGACTTCGAGAAAATTTTATCTCGTGATTCGCCTGAGGCAGAGCTTTCTGGTACTCTGCTCTGAAACGTCTCGGTGCGCGTTTCCCCTATCACAGTACAATTTAATTACGACTGCGTCGCGTATTCCGCCACAAGAATTAAAAAAGTGAAGTGCGACACGTACAGTTGCGGTCTAAATTTAAAACATGATGACCGAGCTCGATAGCTGCAGTCGCTTAAGTGCGGCCAGTATCCAGTATTCGGGAGATAGTAGGTTCGAACCCCACTGTCGGCAGCCCTGAAAATGGTTTTCCGTGGTTTCCCATTTTCACACCGTAAGACTTATCTGTGTCGGTGCGACGTAAAACAACTAACTAAAACATTATGAACTGTTGCGAATTTGAGAATCATCTGAAGATAAATGAACAACAATAGTGCTGAAAGCCAACGTGAGTGTCGATGAAGACGTAACACATTAGATAAAGACTACCTGGGCGAATTGGATATACTTGTAGGTATAATAATAACAATAATAATAATAATAATAATAATAATAATAATAATAATAATAATAATAATAATTTCATGTGGCTATTTCTGTCCGAGAGCACCCCTTGTAAGGCAAACCCTCCGATGAGGGTGGGCGGCATCTGCCATGTGTAGGCAACTGAGTGTTATTGTGGTGGAGGATAGTGTTGTGTGTGGTGTGTGCGTTGCAGGGATGTTGGGGACAGCACAAACATCCAGCCCCGAGCCACTGGAATTAACCAATGAAGGTTAAAATCCCCGACCTGGTGGGCAATCGAACCCGGGACCCTCTTAACCAAAGGCCAGTACACTGACCATTCAGCCACCGAGTCGGACATCCTTGTCGGTTGTACTCTGCGATCCCAAAATGCCAATAAGAACCATTAGCTGTTAGATTTGCTTATGAAATATGGAGCAGAATTTAGGACCACCAAAAATATGCAAGAACAACGACTGCACGTAAATTAAATGAATAAGTTATGCTTCGATGGCCAGGAGGTGTCACCCAACTCGACAAGATCCAGAATGAATGCATAAGAGGTTCCTTCAAAATCACCACAATTACAGAGAAACTCACGGATAGACACATGAAATTGTATGGTCATGTAATGATGAAGGACGATTTTTACGTTATCGGAGAAGTACTTAACAAACCAAATACACCCACGGGAAGAGGAAAGCGATTGCGACGTGGTGGACGAACATTTAAAAATAGGACGGTCGCCAATTTACCGCCAATGGCAACATAACACCGAAAAACGAGAAGACCCGACACTAAATGAATTCGAGAAGGATGAAATTGGACGGCTGCCAAACAGGCTATACATTACTTCATTCGTAGCCTCTTATACTTGGCATTTGACTTCGGAATGATATGAATGTAAATAAAACGTATTTATGATACTGCCATGTCTTATACAGGCATTATAAAAGGACAAGATTACAACAGGAGTTTCAACGCAAGAGAAGATTACTATTTTCCTTTATAGATCTGAGTCTGTTAATCAGTTTGACAAAACTTTGCTCTGCTTATTTCGGGCACTCCTAGAGTCTCTGGAACTACCCTTGGTTAATTTGGATCCTTATTTTAATTGCGGTTGATTTAACGTTCTTTCCTGTTACGAGACACCGGAGTGTGGAAAGTTTACCCTTCAGAGTTCTTTAATACGTTCAAAACATGGAGTTGTTACATGTAAATACTCTTAAGTACAACCGATCAAAGCCGGAATCGAAGCAGCTATCCTGGGAACAGATACATGATTCCTATGAGATCACCATGTTGTGTTGAGGCCTGGAGTTTAAAGTCAGATATCCTTCCTGATGCCCCATGATTTTTCACCAGGACTTGAACCTCGTTCATCTGGATAAACGATGCATCATTAAGCTACAGCAATAATCTCATCCTGTGATAATCTGTTTGATTAATCAGTTTTTAGAAAAGCATTTTTTCTGACTGTATCTATTTAGTTAATACTATTCCCATCACGCCTGACCTTTATAAAGAATGAGTTACAAGGTAGGAAGGAAATCGACAATGTGGTGTGGTCGTACCTTCTGATATCACGCGATATTCTGAAGAGCTGCTCCCTTGGTGTATACGGCGAAGCTCATCCCATAATAAACACTATCGAGTGCTATCGAACCGTGTCGTGTGGGTCACATTGCTTCTCGTTTGGTAGTCAAAACGACGTGGCCTCCTTTTATGGCTGCTACGGTTGCAAATGCTAGCCCATTCGCGAGGCTGTATAATTCTTCATCAGACCTACTTTAGCGTCGACAACTGGCTTTATGGCTTGGCGTTCAAACCACCATTCCACAGTCTCAAAAACCAGCCCGGAATAGAAGTGGGACGGCAAAGGGTAGAGTTGTTATTGCCTCCTGAAGCCTGTTCATTTGCATTTAGTCTAGAGATTGTTTTAATAATATTTTTTACGTGGCAAATAACCATTTTGACGAAATTTGAAGAATTTAACGGATTCTAATGACATCCTCCTTCTTGACGATTAGGGAAGTTCTACTGAAACAGACAACTAGAGTATGCTTTCCTTTAATGGTATCCAAACTTTTGTCAAATATCTCAAATGCATTGTATTAAAATACTAGATTTGCTCAGAAGAGGAACAAGAAAACTCCTAGGTACTAAGCAAGTGTAGCCTATAGGTAATAATGATGATGATGGTGATGATGATGATGATGATGATGATGATGATGATGATAAACTTCTTTGCTGAACACTGTCACTTGGCTGAATGTTTGGCGTACTGTACCTCGGTTCAGATGATCCCGGATTCGATTTCCGATCGGGTTGGGAAATTTAATTGCTCTGGAACTGGGTGTTTGTGTCTGCCCCAACACTCTCCTTTTCATATTCAGACAACGCACCGCACGACAAACAACAACAGAAACACGCAATAGTGATTACATTCCTCCATATAGGGTTGGCATCAGGAAGAGCATCCAGCCGTAAAACAGGGACATATCCAACTATACGGCGCAGTTCGCACCCACAACTCCTCAGGTGTGGGAAAGTAGTAGTAGTAGTAGTAGTAGTAGTAGTAGTGGTAATAATCGTAGTTGTTGTTGTTTCTTTTTACAAGTTCATTTATGTCGCACCGACACAGATAGGTCTTATGGCGACGATAGGACAGGAAAGGGCTAGGAGTATGAAGGAAGCGGCCGTGGCCTTAATTAAGGTACAGCCCCAGCATTTGCCTGGTGTGAAAATGGGAAACCACAGAAAACCATCTTCAGGGCTGTCGATAGTGGGGTGGATACTGAATACTGGCCGCAATTAAGCGACTGGAGCTATCGAGCTCGGTAAAGTAGTAGTAGTAATACTGGTAACAATAATAATGATAATAATAATATAATAAAAGGAAGAAGAATAATTAGGCACCATCGATGTCCTGTTATAATATTAATTTCTCTCCTGTTTTACTGATAATGTTTCCTCTCCATATTTCTGTTGATAGTTTCACAGCAGTGATCAAGAAAGGAGTGAGGTAAGGCTGCAGTTTGTTCCCTCTTCTTTTCAGTGTTTACATAGAACAGACGATAAAGGAAGTCAAAGAGGAATCTGGAAAAGGAATCACAATCCAAAGAGAGGAGATCAAAACTCTGAGATTTGCCGATGATGTTGCCGTTCTATCTGAGTCTGTAGAAGATCTGGAGCAATTCCTGAATGGTATAGACACAGTGTTGGTGGAAGAGTACAAGAAGAAAATACATCAATCTTAAACAAAGGTAACGCAGTGTAGTCGAATGAAGTCTGGTCATGCAGGAAATATTAGATTAGGAAATTAATTCTTAAGGGAAGAATATTGTTACTTAGGTGATAGAATAACTAATGACGGCAGAAGTAAGGAGGACACAAAATGCAGACTAGCACAAGCAAGGAGGGGCTTTATTAAGAAAATAAATTTGCTCACTTCAAACATTGTTATAGGAATTAGAGAGATGTTTTTGAAAACTTTCGTCTGGAGCGTGGCATTGTATGGAAGTGAACCATGGATGGTAACTCGCTCAGAAAGAAAGAGAATATAAGCTTTTGAAATGTGGTGCTGCAGAAGAATGCTGAACGTGAGATGGGTAAATAGAATCACGAATGATGAGACACTGAATTGAATTGGTGAGAGGAGAACGATTTGGCGAAATTTGACCAGAAGAAGAGATAGAATGATAGGACACATCTAAAGACACCCAGATCTTGTTCAGTTGGTTTGTGATGGAGGTGTAGGCGGTAAGAACGGTAGGGTTAGGCCAGATTAAAGTAGGTGTAAGATGTAGAAGTTACCTAGAAGTAAAAACATTAGCACATGATAGGGCGGCATTGAGAGCTGTATAGAACGAGTCTATGGACTGATGACAAAGACAAAGACAGGCCATGAAGGCCCTTGGAGGAGTGGAAGGTAAAGGCTTCCACCAATGTTAACCGCGGCACGTGATGGGGTAGAGGGCTTAGCTCTACGTCCGGCCACCTTTGCCCCCAGGAATTAACCTGGTACTCATTTTTGGTGTAGGGTGAGTGAACCTCAGGGCCATTCGCACCTCCGGAGGTGGAAATCTCGTTTCTTAAATTTTACGACTTCCTGACGGGGATTCGAACCCACGTCCTTTCGGGCGTACCGAGCACGCCTTTACCGCCTCGGCCAGGCATGGACTGATGACCCAAACAAAAACAATAACAAAAACAACAGTTTCTGGTAATTACATGGTTACACTGATTTTTTAAAAAAAGATTTTACTAGGTAGGCAGTGTTAATTTGTTAATAGTCGTAGTCGTAGTCGTAGTGACTGGACAACGACAGGGCACAACTTGAATTAAAATTTTTAAACGGTTCAGTCACAACAAATATACTTTCGGGAAACTGAGGAAAGACTTAGTTCTCTCAAGACTAAGTAGAAGAGCTGCACCTTAAAACCTTTCAATAGTTAAAAAGATTCTTCTCTGATACTTTGATATGATGAGATATCACACCAACTATGAAGCAGTTTGGGAAATATTACAACTGATGGACTGAGCCCTCTCAAAAAATAATCCTATTTCAAGGTAGGCCTATACAGAAAAATAATGTACCTAAACGCTAACTGCGACTTACACGACGAAAATACAAGACACTTATTTTTCATAAATTTTTGATAGAATTTAGAAATAAATGTAAACTTAAAAGCTTTCCAGTCTGTCGAAGACACAAGTTCAATATAAATATTTCACTATAACATTTCTGTAAAAAACCACATTAGTAAACAACGAATAAATACACATATTAAACCAAGAATGATATGTTTCGTTCTTAAAAAACATCAGATTCTATCAAGTCACATTTAATGTTTGGAAATATTTATCTCTGTCCAAACATCTGTGTATCTGAAATTAGGAACTTAGACTATCTTACTGGAGCCCTGCTTTGTCACCATTCCAGCATACACAGCGAGGTGTTCGAAAAACCGTTGTTCTTTCGTTGACTCCATAACGTCACGCCCTCTAAACTGGTCAGGTCAATGACATGCTGTATTTCCCCTACAGGTGCTTTACCCTTAGTGTTCGATTATTATTATTATTAATGCTGTTGTTTGAGTCATCAGTCCGTGGACTGGTTTGATGCAGCACTCCATGCCACCCTATCGTGTGCTAACCCCTTCATTTCTACATAACTGTTGCATTCTACATCTGCTCTAAAATGCTTGTTATATTCGTACCTCGGTTTACCTGTACCATTCTTACCCCCTACCTTTCTCTCAAAAGCTAACTGAATAGGACCAGGGTGTCGTAAAATGTGTCCTATCATTCTCTTTCTTCTTCTCGTCAAATTTAGTCACAACGATCTTCTCTCGCCAATTCGATTCAGTATCACTTCATTCGTGATTAAATCTATCCATCTCACCTTCAGAATTCTTCTGTAGCACCACATTTCAAAATCTTCTATTCTTTTCCTTTTTGAGCTAGTTATCGTCCGTATTTCACTACAGTACAATGCCACGCTCCACACGAAAATCTTCAAAAACATACTTCTTATTCCTATATCTATGTTCCAAGTGAGGAAATTTATTTTCTTAATAAAGCTCTTCCCTGCTTGTACTAGTCTGCATTTTATGTTCTTATTTCTGCTATCGTTAGTTATTTTATTATCCAAGTAACAATATTCATCTACTTCCTTTAAGACTTCATTTCCTAATCTAATATTACCTGTATCACCTGACTTCGTACGAATGCACTCCATTACTTTTGTTTTGGACGTATTTATTGTCATGTTGTAATCCTTACCCTAGACTCCGTTCATACCGTACCATTCAGCAATTTCTCTAGATCTTCTGCAGTATTAGATAAAATAACAATATCATCGGAAAATCTCAGGGTTTTGATTTTCTCTCCTTGGATTATGATTCACTTTCCAAATTCCTCTTTGATTTCCTTTCCTGCTTGTTGCTGTCACTATTATTATTTAATGAGGAGGCGGCCACAAGGAAAAATTATGTCGACTACATAGTATGTTGTCTTCTACGTTACTGGTGAGTTTGCTTGTGTGCCAGGTAAAAATAACCATCACAAGACTCGGTACTGAATTTGGAATGTGGCATGATGTATGGTTCTTCAAAAGTTGGCGGAGTATGGTTATTGAACCCCGTATTGCAGCGATAGCGATGGCCGGTTGAGACGGAGAGAATCCCATAGCTGTACAAGAAATTTAGGGTTCTTAATGAGCATTTAATGATCTACCTATTATACCGGTAATTTCTTTCTTGTTTAATATTTTTTTGTTTTTGCAGGATGTTGTAGTGTAACATTTATACTGAAATTGTGTGTTTGGCAGACTGGTAAAGCTTTTCAGGTTACGTTTAAACTGAGTCGACACTTGAAAATATGGCTTTATTCTTAACAAACAATTTAGGGAATGTAGAAGAGACATGGCCTGACGTACACCGAGATGCCTCTATCCCCACTTACATAACAGGCATTAATCTTTAACATGGACGTGCGGTCTGTATCACCTTGACAGAAAAATAAACTAGTCCTTTTTCTCACTTATTCATCTACTACCGAGCTCGATAGCTGCAGTCGCTTAAGTGCGCCCAGTATCCAGTATTCGGGAGATAGTAGGTTCGAACCCCACTGTCGGCAGCCCTGAAAATGGTTTTCCGTGGTTTCCCATTTTCACACCAGGCAAATGCTGGGGCTGTACCTTAATTAAGGCCACGGCCGCTTCCTTCTCACTCTTAGCCCTTTCCTGTCCCATCGTCGCCATAAGACCTATATGTGTCGGTGCGACGTAAAGCAAACTAGCAAATATATATATATATATATATATATATATATATATATATATCCATGTATTGGTTTGCTAATTTATAATACGTTCCTGTCTTAATCAAGTCTATCGTCTAATATACATCTTGCTGCTGTTAGTGTCAATGCGGCCATGATATTAAGGTGTAGCGGTCTGAGAGACCGCCCTAGGGGCCCTTAACTTGGGTGCGTGGGTTGGTGACCACGGGGCTCTTAGGTGAGTCCTAACATTCCTTCCACTTAATTGTGCCAGGCTCCTTACTTTCATGTATCCTATCCGACCTCCCTTGGTCAACTCTTGTTCTTTTCCTACCCCTACGGTATTAGAGCACTCGACGCCTAGGAAGTCTTTAATTTCCACGCCCTTCGCGGCCCTTGCCTCTTTTGGCCGATACCTTCACTTTTCGAAGTGTCGGAACCCTTCCATGTTTTCTTTCTAATTAGTGTTATATAGATGATGGTTGCCCAGTTGTACTTCCTCTTAAAACAATAATTACCACCACGATCACCACCTGACCTGAGTCCTAACATTGCTTCCACTTACTTGTGCCAGGCTCCTCACTTTCATCTAAGCTACCCGATCTCTCTTGGTCAACTCTCCTTCTTTTCCGATCCCGACTCTATTAGAGCACTCGAGGCCTAGGGCGTCTTTCAGTTTCACGCCCTTCCTGGCCCTTGTCTTTCTTTGGCCGATACCTTCATCTATAGAAGTGTCGAATCCCTTCAATTTTTTTCTCTCTGATTAGTGTTGCCTAGTTGTATTTCCTCCTCTTAAAACAATGATCACCACCACCACCGTCTGAGAGACTACACATCTATGTTTTGTAGCTGGAGACAGAGCACAGTGGAGAGTGACCGATCCTTTAGTATGTGTATCAGACAATACAGTTATGTTGATTGATAACTCACAATGATATTATTGTATATGCACAAATGTAACAACAGATGAACGACTTCAATATTAAAGTTAGAATGACAAACGACAGCCATTATTTTCAAAGCTTGTAGCCTGAACACGTCATTCTGCAGAGATTACAATTTACAAACATAAACTATTTATTAATTTTTAAATGAAGAACTGAAGAGCATGGCACACAAAGAGAACCTTTGGAGAGCTGCTGCCAATGAACCTCAGGGTTCTCTCTTAGCAGTAGTTTATTTAAAGAGAGTTTTTAAAAATAAAAATTGGTTTTGACTCATTTTTGTTAATGTATTATCTTTCAGAATGGCATAAATATGAAGCATTCACAAAGACCTCGCGCCCATGCTTTGGTTAGAAATAGTCTATGTCCAGTATTAAGAGTTAAATCATTAAAAGTATAAGCTAGAGAATGTGCTTATATACGATTACTGTATTTACATAGAAGTATTATTTACATAATAAATTATTCACAGGATCTGTTGTACATTCTCAACTAATTCTACTTACACACACATATACTCAAACTGGGTCGACTAATTCATACGCACGGACACTCTCACAGACTCACATAAACATTCATCCAGCCTCCCATGCATACAGAAACATGTACGTAAATAAGAAAATTACGTTACGTACAGACAATTTCGTTGAACCTACATATGTTTCTTTTATTTTTACCAAAGTTTACGGAAGGGAGTTATTTCCTCTGGTGTGAGTTCATTCCACAGCCAAGCAGAATGAACAAAGAAGACACACTGATAAGCTGCTGTTCTTGCATGTGGAGGGAGAAGGGACATTGCTCGGCGTCGTTGAAGGGAACAGCACTTAACCTGTTGAAAGGGTTGATGTGAGTGTCACCTGCGAGGTATTTTCTCAGAAAAGCAATATATATATTTGTTTACAGAGAGCGTTTATGGGGTGCAGTGACCTAGATGTGTTTAAATGACTGCACACATGTTGAGCAATTAAGTTAGTCGTTCTGGTCGACGTTGAACTCCCTCTAGTTTCATCAACTTCTCTATTGTAGTGAGATGCCAAGAAGGAAGCTCGTAATGATATCGGCCGTACTAATGTTACGTAGGCCGTTTTTAATTGCTTTCTTTCCATCAGCCAATAGAGATCTGTGGATAAATTGTGGCTCTGTAAGTTTGCACCGTATATCCTCCATATGCTTGTTTCAATTTAAATTGTTGCATTTTGTGTTTTTTTGTTAACAAGGAAGACATATAGCGTGACCCAAAAGTTCGTTAACACTTGACGAGGTAACACTTCACGGAATATTGGAGGTAGAGAGATAATAATTGACACGCATGATTGGATTTTAATGACACTGAAATAAAGTACACAAAATGACCAACAGATGGCGCTGGACAGCAACACTTCAGGTACAAATGGACACACATGCTTCACATGACATGGGGTTTTATTGACACCTGCTAGAAGGTACGACGTTATGGAGGATGTCGATCCACCCATATTGCAACACGTGTGAAAGATCTCTTGCGCACATCGTTCGGTGAGTATCACGTGCTGAGCTCCTTCTTCCGTCATGCTCGGCCTCCCCGGTGCCCCGATCTCATTGGGGATGCTAAAAGACAACATCCGAGGGCCATTTCTCACCATACCTACGAATGTGCTGTACAGTGCTGTTCACAACAATGCCACTTGACTACAGGTATTGTTGATGAATGACAGTCGACATGTTGAGCATGTGTTATAAAGAACATAGCCTTTGATAAACCTGGATTGTTATGTTAATTATTGCTGGTGTATTGTATGAAGCGTCATTTGTAGGTCATTTTGTGTACTTTATTTTGGTGTCAATAAAACCATCGCCCTCTACTATGACTGCGCTAATACGCCTTCTCATTCGCCCGGTCACACATGTAAACGAGCGAACACATCATAGTTACCAGTTCAGGCGCTTGGAGCGTTGGGAATATGGCATTAGTCTGCTTTTGAGATACGCTCAGTGATCATTGCTAAAAGTGCTGCCGTAATTTGAGCCTCTGTTTGCCTTATTTGGCTTGTTTCTTTGGTCGTGAATCGTTTTAATGTTTATGTACATAGTATTGTTTACTGCTGTGTGCCTTGATGAACGATGAAAAGCATATCTGGAAGTGGGATTTCGTTTCATGAATTTCTTTTCAACGAGTAACAACGTCATAAATGGCTGAATGGTATCTCAAGAAAGAATTTCTCTCTTAATTTCAATTCGAGATCATATATTTGCCACACCGAATAAATCCACACGTTCACACTACGTAGGAGATATAAACTGCGAGACTGGAATAACCCTCTTAGTAAAGGAGCGCCTTTTAGCAGAAAGTCAGCGCCTAACTGAAGCAGAGAGATTGTGTTTGTTGGTAGACCATCGAACAGCAGATGTTATATGACAAGAAACTGGACACCTTCTTTGAATAGAAAGACGCTTCGTTGCATGTTGAGCAAATAAAAACTACTCAAGATGACTGTCATTCAAGCGAAAGTAGAAATCGAATTATCCTGGTCAATAACCTTCTACGTTTTATAATTTCCGCTGCGACTGCAAAATAAAGGTTACCAGTAGCATGTTTTAAGAGTCTTTTAGGGACAGAGCTACATACTTTAACACTCACAACAATAAAGGAAGTTGAAGATTGCGGTTTTTTCGTGTTGCACATTGTGAGTGACAATCGTAAGACTAATGTTAGCATGATAAGAAGAATGTCTTCTTCAAAACACATTAAACCGAAGATCTGTCATCTTGTTGATAGTGAAATGCCTCTTCTTGCTTTCGACCAATCGCACATTCTGAAGAAGTAAGAAATTCTTTACTAAAAAAGTCTATGTTTGATGGTTTCCAGGATATAAATGGTGATTTTATCAAGAAACTGTATCAGATGCAATCAAATGAAACTGTGAAACCCGTTCATTTTTCTTACACGCAAAAATATCGAGCCGTCCAAGTTTAAGAAAATGAACGTGAGGTGCGCGAAATATATTTTCGCGACTGAAGTAATAATAGCTCTAGAATATTTAAAAGACCATTCGTATACAGATATACACGACTTTTTAATGGAGGTGCCACTGTGAAATACATGTTATCATAAGAAAATGATTCGACATACATGTCAGTAGCACAAATGTAGCAACATTGCAACCGGACAAGATGCTTGATTCTTTTGACAAGACCAAGGTGTGCAACAGTTCTAATGGACTTGATTTATGAAAGAGATTAAAACAGCAGGCTGCAGTAGCCATCTGATTTGCCAATGTGGATTTTGAAAGTTATTCATGATTTTGTATTGAAAGCACAACCATTTGTTAATAAAAATCCTGTTGCGTCTATGGTGATTATTTAATTTCCTTGTTGCGTGATTTTCCCCACTTCAGTTGTCCTAAAACCGGACATTCACAGTTATTGAGTGAAGTTATTTGCGAGTGCATTATTCTTGTATTCTTAAATAACTTAACCACATAAATAACAGAGATCTTTGAAAGACCGAAATATGAGAACGCGAAACACTTAAACAGAAAAGTGTGTGAAATTATTTATTTCTACAGTATTTACTACCTACAAGCAAAGCAAAGTCACCTCCGTACAGGCCATGAAGGCTCTTGGGGAGTGGAAGGTAAAGGCTTCCAGCATTGTTAACCTCGGCACGTGATGGGGTAGAGTGGTTAGTTCTACGCTCGGCCGCCTTTGCCCCCAGGAATTAACCTGGTACCGTAAAACGGGGTAACTTCGGCCATACAGGGTAACTTCGGCCACTGACGAATAGCAACACTTATTTTCTCCTGCCTCCTGTACGGAAAAAGATGAACCACTTGCAACAACTAAAATGCATGTATAATAGAATGCTCTATCAACACTCGGTAGTCCAAAGAACATTGGCAGGCTCATTTTTGAGTCAATCAATTTTTTTCGCTGCCCCGACTATTGTCTTGTTTGGTAACAGCAGAAAACAAACTGTTCTCCAGCCCCAGCATTCTATTCTCCATTTCAAAGGTTTATGGGGTCAAAATGTACGTAGGTCTGGTAACTGATCAACCTAATTTTATGCATTTTATTCAAATAGGTTTTTCAGGAAATAGTTTTGTGATAAAAGTTGTCCTCTTCCGGGGTAACTTCGGCCAAGCCCAGAACGTACGGGAAAACATTACGCGGCCGCGGGTATTGTAATTACAATCTTGTTTACGTCAAGAATGCTTTAGAAGAGATTAATAAAGCTACAATAACAATAAACGGGGAAGTTTATCCCGACAGGGAGAGGAAAGACTGTTCCTATTTTCAATGATAAATAGACGGATATCAGATGACACAGACGATGCGCAATTAAGAACTTGATTGACGGCCCAGATATTTTCTAATTTAGAAGACGGTGTATTATGAGAACAGTCTACAAGATTGCTTCTTTTCCGATCTCCTTTTCTCTCCATACTATTGGGCTTTATGATTTTCGTACTTTTTATTTATTATCTATTTTACTATTACACATAACTACGCAATGCAACACGTAATTTGTAATATCATAAAATGCTTGTACGCTTAGGCTAAATAAAATAGTCCATTCTTTGTGAAAAATGGGAATTTGATCACTATACTTCTGTTTCACTGCAAATCGTTTTAATTTGTTTGTGATTGTTGATACTGGGCGTTCTGCAGGTTTTAAAAAACATTCACAGAGGCCGACGTAACACTATATCGAAGAAAACGTCGTTTCCTGAGTTATTTTTATGGCGGCCGAAGTTATCCCAAAACATGGGGAAACTCCGGCCACTCTTTCGATAATCATAATTCATTACTGAATAACAATTATAATTTTGTTCATATTTAGAAATGAAGAACAAACATGGCAGAACTTATATTAAATTTTTCAGAAAATTAGAGGAAATATTTCACATTTTAATTTTACGGTACTCATTTTTGGTGTGGGCTAAGTCAAACTCAGGGCCATATGCACCTCCAGAAGTGGAAATCTCGTTTCTTAAATGTTTACGACTTCCTGACGGGGATTCGAATTCACGTCCTTCCGGGCGAACCGAGCACGCCTTTACCGCCTCGGCCAGGTGGCCCCTATTTACTACCTTCGGTTAACATTATTTTGCACGGTTTTTCCGCTGCGGAGGGACACGTTCTTCACTGAATTTCTTTATTAAGGTGTAAGGTGTGATCCAAATATATTTATCGAGTGATTGGCTGTATATTTAAACAGAAATTTACAAAACACTTAACGTGTGCTGTAGTGTACAATCGTGTTTCAATGCCAGCGAAGCAGCGCTCGGCGGTAAAAATGGGAACTAGGCCCATATCGCTCATATCGCTGTATTGGGAAGGCGTATTAGCGCAGCCATAGTAGAGGGCGATGATAAAACCCAAGTCATGCCAATCATGCGTGTCAATTATTACCTCTCTACTTCGAGTGCTACTGGACCAGACAAAAGAGTGACTGAATGGGTGGCTATATTTCTAGAAAATAGATCTCTAAGAATTAGAGTAGGTATCTGACCCTGTAATAATTAAGAGGGGAATTCCTCAGGGCAGTATTATTGGATCTTTATGTTGTCTTATATATATATAAATGATATGAGTAAAGAAATGGAATCAGAGATAAGGCTTTTTCTGGATGATGTAATTCTGTATACAGTAATAAATACAAAATTGTGAGCAAGTGCAACGTGACCTCGATAATGTTGTGAGATGGACATCAGGTAATGGTATGATGATAAACGGGGTTAAAAGTCAGGTTGTGCGTTTCACAAATAGAAAAAGTCCTGTCAGTTTTAATTACTGCGTTGATGGAGTGAAAGTTCCTTTTGGGGATCACTGCAAGTATCTAGTTCATTGGGGTAATCACATAAATGGGATTGTAAATAAAGGGTACAGACCTAAGACCCCAACTAGAGTATGGTTCCAGTGTATGGGACCCTCACCAGGATTACTTGATTCAAGAACTGGAAAAAAAAATCCAAAGAAAAGCAGCTCGATTTGTTCTGGGTGATTTCCGACCAAAGAGTAACGTTACAAAAATGTTGCAAAGTTTGGGCTGGGAAGAATTGGGAGAAAGGAGACGAGCTGCTATTATCCGAACTGTCACTGGAGAGATGGCGTGGAATGACATTAGTACACGAATAAGTTTGAGTAACCCGTGCTTTCCTCAACGTGTGATGAAGGCCGTAGCTCATTTTCGTTGTAACCTGTCGTGGTATTTTAATTTTAATCACTCATTGTTTTTAAAAAGACGGTGTATATACTTATCAGTTACGGAGTAATACGTTTCCTCTCGCATCATTTCTAAGACCTGCTGATCAGTACTGTGGAGCATGCCCACTCTAGCGTCATCTGGCGGGGCGCGCTTGAACTCGAGGAGTCCCCACACTTGTTCTTATATTCGTCATGCTCGGCACGCAGCAGTAATCCCATTTATCACAGTTGAGTGGCAGCATAAGAGACAAAGTACATCACAACAAACAATGGTCAATGTAATGTTATTGTTGATCAATTTTATGCGCTTTCGATATTGTAGGTGTACGCCATCACGTTGAGTTTTCTTCCGACTCGGAAATACCAGTCTTATCATAGTCGGTACGGTAAAACTGGATAAAACATTAATGATCAGAAGTCGTATTCTCTGTAACTTGTGTTATGTCGTAGTTTTCGATAGGAAGATTGACATAGGTATTTAAAAATTAAATTTTAGGCATCTGTAGTATTTATCGATAGGACCACTAATAATATCAATATTTGAGAATTAAATTTAAGGCCTTCCCCTAAACTACCATTTCACTCATCGTGTATAAAATGATTTATAGCATAGATTTTAGTGGTTCATCTCCCGACTTTACATACCTATTTTCATTAAATTCTCTTCAGCCGTTTCCTCGTGATGCGTTTACATACATACATACTTCGTGCATAGACAGACAGAAATTACGGAAAAGTAAAAAGTACATTCCCTTGTTGCTGTGCACATAACCGATACAGAAATACCATTTCTTTCAAATTCTGAGCAATGTACAGACAAAACTCTTATATTATATATATAGATAAATACCCTTCACTGTCTCTGTGTATCATCACAACTCGCATATTCTCATAATTGGCACTTGTTATATCGCACAGACACTGTACTTTTATAATTGTGTGTTCACTGATTCTTGAGCGACACACGCTTGTTGTTCCAGAACATACATTATGGAAAGCCTGAAATACAGCACCCCATAGCTCCCACCAACATATAAAACACCAAGCCACCACAAGTGATAAAATATCAAGTGCCTAAGCACTCCACAGTATCACACATCACATTCCACAAAATTTCACGTCAACCACGTTCCACAAAAGTTATATCTCCTCTACTTTCCACCATAGATTTTAAGACAAGCATGTTTCACAAAAGTTACATATCCTCTCACGTTCTATCAAAGATTCAAGACAAGTATGTCTCACAAAAGTTACATCTCCTCTCACGTTCCATCAAAGATTCAAGACAAGTATGTCTCACAAAAGTTACATCTCCTCTCACGTTTCACAAACAATTTTAAGACAAGCATATTTCACAAAGGTTACATCTCCTCTCACATTCCACCATAAATTTTAAGACAATCATTGTTTCATAAAGGTTACATCTTCTTTCACATTCCACCAAACATTCTCCGTTATTTTCAGTCATGTCCACTGTTTTCTCACATGCCTATATAGACCTCAGCTTCCCCCTACTCTCACATGATACGTCTAGATTGGTCCTGGTCATCCAGTCACGAGTGGAAGATCCTGTTTCCATATCAAGACCACGCCGCGAACCTCTTTCGGGTCCCAAGACAATAACAACAAGGCCACCTCATCGGATTCTGGGATGTTCCACATGATTCACAGGAAGTTCCGAGTTGTAAATAGAACTGTTCCCCATCCGCTTGTACATAAAAGTATTAATATCCCATATGGAGACCTTCCAGCTTAAAATATTAAGAATAAATATACAAATGAAATAATAATAATAATAATAATAATAAATAATACGAATAATGGCAATAATATATCTTCTGAATACAGTGCGAGGTTGTGATACACAACTGTGCTTAAAATATCTTCCAACATAGTTTCACCGATCTGATTTTATCAAATCCCAGATTGTAAGGGATGTATTAAACTTAATCGAAAACATGTTGGTATTATACTTAGGCCTATCTAGTTTCAAATGCTAGTATTTTTAATCTCCATCATTTCTTGTGCATTTGGGAATTGTTTAAGTTTACGACTTGAGAGGTCTTGTTACTTTATTTAGACTCCTGAGTTACCCTCGTATGAAGACTGTCGATTTTTTCTTTCTTTGCTAATGTATAAACGTCGCACTAGCACGTCGAAGGTCTTCGGCAACGCCAGGATGGAAAAGGGTTAAGACTGGGAAAGTAGCGGCTGTGGCAAACCACGGACAACTGTCTTCAAAGCTGCCGACTGTAGGATCCGAACCCACTACCTACTGAATGCAAGCTCACAGATAGCGACCCTAACCACACGTCCAATTTAGTACATTTTTAACTGCTAATGTGTAGCCGTCTCTTAGAACTTGTATAGAATTCCAATCAATTTTACTGTTATTTGAAAACCATTTTCCTGTTCTGATATCTCTAGTTAACGGCCAATACTCTTAAACTCTCATAGTTTCGTCCGATATCGCTCTGACAGTCATGAACGGACCAGACAAGTGCAATAACGGTTGTAACCTGATCAAGAACTGGAGCACGGGCTTTTGATGGGTTATAGTAACAATTTCTGCCCTATTAACGGTAATTACTCTACTATCTGAACTAAACACCAGCCAATTAGCGCCGAGTTCAGTTGCATTCTACTCCTACACGTTCTCTTAGTGGAGGATCACGTTTCGCTTTCATGATAGTAAAGGAAGATGGCTTGTTATGCATTGTATCACTTAATACATTACAACTTTATATATAAAAACAAATCTTCCTTTGGTATGAATAAGATAACATGACATAAATGTAGAAAAGAAGTAACAGAAAGTTCAATATAATTTATTTTTACAATCTATTTTACGTCGCACCGACATAGATAGGTCTTAGGACGACGATGGGATAAGAAAGCGCTAGGAGTGGGAAGGAAACGCGCGTGGCCTTAGTTAAGGGACAGTTCCAGCATTTGCCTGGTGTGAAAGATAAGTACAGAAACTAAATGAGGTACATCTTTCTGGAATATTCTAAATGCAATATCTCCAAACATACCTTAATAGAAAAATGAGTGGCTTCGTAACATAGCGAATAAACAAACGAAAGAACTGAATAAAGAATATTAATGAAAAGAATTATCGAAGCATAAAAGTATGCTAACACATTCACGGTACTACAAAGTAAATAACCGGGGTATTAAATTAGAATAAAGTTGAAGATATTCTATGATAAATAGAATACGTAAAAACAGGACATCTATATCAGACATCAGGACCTCTAAACACATCTAATATTTTAAATAAGTTCTTCGGTAATATAGTAGCAAAACTAGATAAAGCCACCTAGTTCCGGGAAGACCAGAATTAATAATGAAAATAATTTTGTTACTCACGTCGCGGAAAATGAAATCATGAGTATAATACACAAATTAAACATTAATGGTAACAGAAAATATGGTTTCTTGAGTAAACAACTCATTAAAAAGTATAAACGTCACTGATCTCCACATACTGTATAAGTTGTCTATCTTTCTTTCTTTCCTTTTTTCTTTGAGAATAGGATTGTTCCATTGAATTACAACATTGCCAGAGTTGATCCCATCTCAAAAGGAGGAAGTATTATTAAACCCAACATGTATTCTGTCAGGAGAGCATTAGCAATGAGAAGGTAAGTGTGAAGTTAGCAGTAAACAGCCGGGATGAGGTTCTGAAGGTTATGAAGACTTTAAATTCTTAAAAGGATGCACTCCTTCATCCTGTGTAAATGATTTTATCTATAATTTTACATATTGGTATTGACGTAGTTTAACATTTGAATTCGATTAAAAACCAAACCCCATGTCGTAACAGCCCCGAAGAGCCTTGCCGTAAAAAGTGGCCGCTGCTCATCACCCCGAAAGCCTGCAGATTACGAGGTGTCGTGTGGTCAGCACGACGAATCCTCTCGGTCGTTATTCTTGGCTTTCTAGAGCGGGGCCTTTCACTACCACAGTGCACCTGAACTGTATTCACACAAGCTGAATGGACTTCAAACCAGCCCGCAGATGCAGATAAAATTCTCTGACCTAGCCGGGAAACGAGCCCGGGGCCTCCGGGTAAGAGGCAAGCACACTACCCTTAAAGCGCATGGGCTGGTGAATTCCATTAAAATGCCAAATAAAATCCATTATGTCTTAGTTTTACCCCAGGATGTACATCATTATAATACAAGCTAGCTGAATCACTCCCTTGAATAGCGTAAGTTCTTTTCATATTTTAGCTTGAAGGGTATGTTATCGCGTCGAAGTAAGGCATATAAATCTAAATAAATATACATCTACAATAAAGTATTGGAAATTAATCTTCTCTGTGTGCCTGTTAGCTGTTTGAAACGTGGTGGTATGAAATATGTACCGCCACATCAAAACATGAAATAGAATAGTAGCCGGGCTGAGTAGCTCAGATGATAGAGCGCTGACTTTCTGACTTCAGAGTGGCAGGTTCAACCCTGGGTCAGTCCTGTAGTATGTGAAGGTGTTCAAATACACCAGCCTCGTGTCGATAGATCTACCTCTTAGAGAACAAAATTCTGGCACGTCTGCGTCTCCAAAAACCACAGAAAATTAAAACCAATAGATTTAATGTACATATATAATAATTGACATTGAGACCAAGGAACCCTTACTCAGGTACCCATATTCCAGACCACCCGACAGAGATGAAATCAAGCGCTACATTGCCCGTCTCAAAAATAACAAAGCACCGGGGGAAGACTCGGTAGTAGCAGAACTATGGAAATATGCCCCAGAGGAATCACTTGATATCTTGCAAAAGCAAACAGAAGAAATTTGGAACAAGGAGACCCTACCCGAAGATTGGAAAATAGCTTTGATTCATCCATTACACAAAAAAGGCAGCATGAAGAACATCAACAACTACAGAGGAATTTCTTTGCTACCCATGACTTACAAAATTCTACCACTTGCCATCCTGGAGCGTTTGGAAGCACAAGTCGAACATCAAATAGGTGAAAACCAAGGAGGGTTCAGAAAAGGTCGCTCAACACCCGAACAGATCCAAAATCTCAAAACGATCATCAGATATTGTACACTGAGGTCCAAGCAGTATGTGTCTGTCTTTGTGGACTTCAAAAAAGCGTACGACTCCATTGACCGGGAAGTACTGCTAAACATCTTAAATTAATTTGGAGTTGATTTGAAACTGCTGGCATTAATTAGATCCACCCTGACCGATACAAAATCCAAGGTGAAGTTCCACGGATGTCTCTCGCATTCCTTTGACATCAAAACAGGAGTCCGACAAGGTGATGGGCTATCCCCGATACTCTTCAACCGTGTTCTTGAAAAGATCATCAGAACCTGGCGGGTGAGATTACAGGAAACCAACTACAATCCATTAAGAATAGGAACCAAATCCAAGGGGATCGCAACAGACTGCTTAGCATTTGCCGATGATATTTATGTTCTCTCAAACGACATAGAAACAGCTAGAGCTCAAAATGAAATTTTAAAATGAAATTGCCGAACAAACTGGTCTGCAGATATCGTTTGAGAAAACAGAAGTAATGACTAACATCAAAGAGGCTCCACTAAAACTCCATACAAAATACGGGGACATCACCCGAGTAGACAAATTCAAATACCTGGGTGAGATCATCATGAAAAATAGACTGAACAAAGAAGCTCTTCAGGAGCGAGTACGCAAACTGGAAATAGCCTACCAAACATCCCGCACAATCTACAACAAAAATGCCTTTCCCAAAACACCAAAATACGTCACTATGAAACAGTCCTGAAGCCAGTAGTTCTATATGCAGCCGAAACCCTGTCTCTAAATGCCAACAAAGGACTCCTTGAAGAACTGGAGAAAAAAGAACGCAAAATTGTGAGAGGAATCTTGGGATCAAAGTACAGAAATGGAATCCATCAAAAGAGATCCAACGAGGAAGTTTACA
This sequence comes from Anabrus simplex, assembly GCF_040414725.1. NCBI lineage: Eukaryota > Metazoa > Arthropoda > Insecta > Orthoptera > Tettigoniidae > Anabrus > Anabrus simplex. Next base: position 48,229,440 of record NC_090273.1, on the reverse strand, counting down.
GAAAAATAGAGAAAATTACCGACACAATCAGAAAAAGACGGGCACGATTTTACGGTCATCTGAAAAGAATGGACGGAAGAAAGTTAACTAAAGAAATCTTTCACTTTTTTGATTCAACCCCAAAACCACAATTCCCTGGTTTAGAAATACCAAAGAAGTTCTGCAAATGCTACATATCTCAGCTAAAGACGCCCTTAACAGAGATCTCTTCCGCAAGAAAATACTGACGAACGGGCTAAACCGAGACGACCAACCGAAGAGAAGACCTGGTGCCCCTTGGACAGAGGAGCGTAAGCAGACCCACTCACAAAGAATGAGGGAAATTTGGGCTCTAAAGAAGGCCAAGTTCAGTGTCAAATGCAACAAGACTTAACGTGGCATTTGATGGCCCCAGCGAATTATATATATATATATATATATAATTGACATAAAATTATATTCGTTGGTTTCCATATAATACGCTGACAACAAGGCAGTGGGCTAGAAACTCTAAAATCTATGTACATAGTGTATATGCCGTAGATGTTAAATAAAACAGGGTCTTAAAACATTCCGTCACACATTAATAGGTGGGGTTTAATGGGATTATAACGTGTGAAGTTGAAATTTCACTTGATAGTTGAATTTCTATTTCCTTGATGTCAAAATAATGAATATGTCAAATGGTTCCACCCCTAAGAGGTTTCAATGAGGGTTAGATCCGAAAACAAAAATATTCCCTCCTCCGATCCGTTTGACGTACTTTTATGTCTTGGGGTGGAATGTTTTATAACTATGAGGGTTAGATACGGTAACAAAATTTTTGCAATATCGTTGGACGTATGAAGTAAAAAACATTCACATGAGGGTCCCTTCTATTTCCTAGATGTTAAATAAGATAGGATTTTAAAATATCCCACCCTAATAGGTTTAAATAGCGGGTTAGATCCAAAAAAATATCCATACATCCGAAACTATTTGACGCACAGAGCTGAAATTTCATTTTTTTGCTGAGGGAGCACTCGCCACAATTTGGTAATACTCCAGTCAAGAGGTCGAACAGTAAATACAGTTTGCAAGTAAATTGCGAAAAATGTTGTGGCCGCGATGGATGTTCTTTAATTGAAATATGGAGTCATCGACTTGTACTATTAAGAAGAAAAATTAAGAGAAAGAAAGAAAGAAAGAAAGAAAGAAAGAAAGAAAGAAAGAAAGAAAATAAAACGTTTGTTAATGCAGGGAAAAGAAGCAAAGCCAAAATACGTCGAGGATAACGGGTATGAGTAATACGTAATGGAGAGATTGTTAAGTTTTTTCAGACAAGCTTTTTTTTTTTTGCTAGTGTTTTAACGCCTCACTAAGGTATCGAAGGTTTTCGTCGACGCAAGGATGGGACAGGACTAGGAATGGTAAGATAGCGGCCGTGACCTTAATTAAAGTACAGCCCCAGCATTTGCCTGGTGTGAAAATGGGAAACCGCGGAAAACCATATTCATGGCTGCCGAAGGTGGGATTCGAACCCACCATCTCTCGAATACAAGCTCACAGTTACGCAACCCTAACCGCACGGCCAAATCGCTCGGTCAGACAAGATTTATAATATCAAAAAAAATTACAGTGATTTTCTCAGCTTTTGTTTTCCTCTTTTTAAAAAAATATTTACGTACGCTCAGTTGAAATATTATAAAAGGTAGAGTGTACATCTAAACATCCTGTATCTAAATCTATGATATTCGTTTCATTATATCTGCATATGCCATGAGGAAAAAAATATTCCCAAACATGTTGTTCAAATTTTGACGACTGAAAACAAAATTCATAAATATTAACAACTCAAAGTACCGGTATCTCAAAACCAAATGCCATATTTATTCTTCACTGTAGTAAAGTTTCAGATCTGCAGGTTTCAGTATATAGTACCTAAAAATGATAACATGAATACTGTCGGGATAGGCAGTACGCAAGAAGTAGTTAGAATCTGAGCGAACCTAAAAATGAGGAAATTAACACTGGCGCCATAGGCAGTTTGTGAGTCTCTTAATTGTTATCTAACATTATTATTATTATTATTATTATTATTATTATTATTATTATTATTATTATTTTCTTTATATCTCTCTCTTTCTTAATCTGTTTACACTTGGCTTTTTCCTCGGACTTAGCGAGGGAACCCACCTCTACCGCCTCAAGGATAGTGTCCTGGAGCATGAGACTTTGGGTCAGGGATACAACTAGGAAGAATTACCAGTACCTCGCCCAGGCGGTCTCATCTGCTATGATGAACAGGAGCCTTATGGGGGAATGTGAAGATTGGAAGGGATAGAGAAGGAAGAGGGAAGGAAGCGGCCGTGGCCTTAAGTTAGGTACCATCCCGACATTTGCCTGGAGGAGAAGTGGGAAACCACGGAAAACCACTTCCAGGATGGCTGAGGTCGAAATCGAACCCTCCTCTACTCAGTTGACCTCACGAGGCTGTGTGGACCCCGTTCAAGCCTTCAGATCACTTTTCAAATTTCGTGGCAGAGCCGGAAATCGAACCCGGGCCTCTGGGGGTGGCAGCTAATCACACTAACCACTACACCACTGAGGCGGACATTATTATTATTATTATTATTATTATTATTATTATTATTATTATTATTATTATTATTATTATTATTATTATTATTATTATTATTACAATTTGCTTTACGTCGCACCGTCACAGACAGTTCTTACAAAGGCGATGGGATAGAAAAGAGCTGGGAGTAGGAAGGAAACGACTGTGGCCTGAATTAAGTTACAGCCCGAGCATTTGCCTGGTGTGGAAATTGGAAACCTTCAAAAAATAATCAGGGTTGCTGATATGATGGAATACGTCGAATGTGATGGGATCAGAATTACTATTGGTCTTCATTATTGCAGCTCGCATGGGATTGAAATAAATGCATAGAAATATTTTGCCACCTAGAGACTTAAACCTCCGAACACTAAACACAACTTTGGCCGTTAAGCACCACGACCACGGAGCAGTCTCTTACAGTTAAGCTTATACCCTATCAGCCACTTTCTGATCAACGCCGGGCATTCCTTTTATACTCGTAGCGTGGTACAAAGTGTTCATTCATAAGTGCGGCCAGTATCCAGTATTCGGGAGATAGTGGGTTCGAACCCCACTGTCGGCAGCCCTGAAAATGGTTTTCCGTGGTTTCCCTTTTTCACACCAGGCAAATGCTGGGGCTATACCTTAATTAAGGCCACGGCTGCTTCCTTCCCAATCCTAGCCATTTCCTATCCCATCGTCGCAATAAGACCTATCTGTGTCGGTGCGACGTAAAGCAACTTGCAAAAAAAAAAAGCGTTCATCCACACCTCTTTAGCGATGGTTGCGCAGCAACGAATAGTAGTGTCTCAAGACATGTACCTACACAAGAACCTATATCGGGTTACATGGGAGATGTTTTCACGTTAGGTTATAAACTGAGGGTTGCATAAATACGATGAAATAAGGACTGATCTCTCCAGTATTTTTTTTTTTTTTTGACTTACGAAAGCTACTCTGTTCGAAAAAGGAAGAAACCAAAATGTGAATTTTTGATGATTTTTCTGGTCCAGCTACCCTTAATTATGAACAAAATATCAAGATTATATTCGTTAAAACTTCTGATGTCCCTGTCAGTGAAGTATTCGTCGTAAACACCATCAAATTCCGTCCGCTCAAAATAGAATTATTTGACGTTTTGCTGAGAATAAATGACATACATTTCAGTATCGTAGAGTAAAAAATAACTGGTAGTCAGTATTGCGCGAATAAAGTTTATTATCCGGGGTACGTTTAAGTTAAACGACAAGGTTACGGGCAATAAACTCGCATTCAATTCAAATTCTGTGGCTTCGCAATGAATACTATTCGTTCACTGTAAAGGTTATGATGGCTCATGTTGTGAACGTTATTGCTCGTTATGGTACATAAAGTTTGGGCTACTTCAACTGAACATTACTAATGTCCCTTTCCAGGTTGAATTTATCCTCTGTACGTTTAGCGCTGTAGATTTACGGAAGTAATAAAACTTAACTGAGCTGTAACTCTGCTATTTATATTTGAAAGTCACTTCAACCTTATTCGTGTGCACATCTGAAATCTTCATTAAGCATGAGTTCAACAGGTAAAAACAGATACACTGCAAGCGAAACGTAGAAATAGCCTATCCCACAGGATAGGTAAAAACCTAAAAGACTTCAAGATAATATTAGTCGAATCTTTGTAACAGATAAGTTAGCTTTTCTACGAATCTGCATTCGGGAGATAGTGGGATCTAACCGAACTGCCGGCAGATGTTTATCTTGTGGTATCCAATTGTCGCAACAGGCAAGTGCTTACAAATCCTAGTACTTTCCTATCCCATTGTCGCCAAAAACCTACCCGAACTAGTATGACATTAAACCACTTGTAAATAAATCTACAAGTTCATGTTCCAGATCGATTTATCTGGTTTCGATGCTCACATTTTTCAAATATTTCCAGATGATAAGAAGGGGTTTAGGGGTTGCCTGGCTGAGGAGGTAAAGTAGTACTCGGTTCAACCGGAAGGACGTAGGTTCGATTTCCCGTCAGGAAGTCGAAAAATTTAAGAAACGAGATTTCCACTTTTGGAGGTGCATATCGTCCTGCGGTTCACTGTCTACACCAAATATGAGTACCAGATTAATTCCTGGGGGCGAAAGCGACCGGGCGTAGAGCTAACCACTCCACCCCACCAAGTGCCGAGGTTACGGATAGTGGAAGCCTTTACCTTCCACCCTTCAAAGGGCCTTCATGGCCTGTACGGAGATGACTTCGCTTTACTTTTTATTTTTGATAAGGAGGAGTTTAGGAAGTTATTTAATATCTTAAAATAACTCTTACAATGAAAAGTCTCCAAATGACATTTAAAATATTTCGTTATCGATTTAATAGGACAACAATTCCTGTATCTTTTAAATTAAACTAAATTAATGAGATTATAAGCTTGACATTTGTGTTGTAAATGATCTAATATTTGTGATTTTGAAATAGTAATTAATAACTTAATTTTATTGTAAGTTTTCAAATCAATTATCCAATTATCCAATTATAGGGAAAAAACAGAATAAAGTTTATTCACAAACAAATGGCTTTACGTCACACCGACATCGTCTTATGGCGATGATGGAATAGTAAAGGGTAAGATGTGGGAAGGAAGCGGCCGTGGCCTTAATTAAGTTACAGCCCCAACATTTGCATGGTGTGAAAATGCAAAAACACAGGAAGACATGTTCAGGGTTGTTGATAGTGGGGTTTGAATCAGTAAATCCCGAATGCAAGCTTACAGCTGCGCGCCGCTAACCGCACAGCGAACTCGCTCGGTAAAGTTTATTCAAAATCAGAGTATTTAAGATGATAGACGTTCATATCAGCTCATTACAGAGCACGTTGAGCGTATAGATGTGAATGAACAATATTTAAAAAATTCAAGACGGCTTCAAATAAATTGCTTTCAAGAAAATCACATTTAACTTATTAATGCTGAATGACTAAATCAAATAGCCAGGTAACCATAAGACGTTTAGCATGGATAATGGATATCCGAGTGGTACAACTGGATTCATAACAAAGAACTGTGACTTAAAAGTTTCAACAAGACGTGTGCCTGAAAATGCGGGACTCGAAAGAGAGATACTGAGTCAATACATTCTCAGAGGTCTGTTTCCGAAGCTAACCGTAATTCTGAATATTTTCTAGATCAATTTTTCTTATTGCTGAAGGAACAAGGGTTCACAACTTCTACACTGATCCAAGCATCAAGTTCAGGAATAGCTGCTCTGAAAGGTTTCTTAGCTTTCGTCATTCGTTCAAAATTAGCGCCATGAAATGCATTCAAGGGATGACCTGGAACCTACAACTGTCTTCCTTCTATCTTGTTTCCTTAATTCAACGCCATTGTTAACGTTACATAGCAATGAGAAGAAGTAGCGCGACTGTCTTTTCGTTACACAAATATTTACTCAAAATATTGTAGCTGTATTCTTGTATGAAGCCTTTGCTGCGAGACCTAGTGTTTACAGTGACCTATGGCTTCTGGTATGGGCTAGAACAAATTTGTTGCGTTCATTTTCCTGTCTCAATCTCACCCTTGGCTTTGACGATCTGAAAGTGACTGACGTAAGAACCATTCCTTTTGCAGCCAGTATCTATTACGTATGATGTGAAAATGTCGCTCATAGGGCCGGCTGGTGTGTGCATTTCAATGGGATCGGCAGACTAATATGTGACAGCAACTTCTGGTTCGGTGAGGAAAGCAACCGTAAACTACCTCTGTCCTCATTTCCCTAATATGACTCTTCAGTGAGCACCTAGGCCATCTATGACAGCTGATGACGGAGCTGTTGAGGATCCAACCAGCCTTTGGGCCGATTACTAAACATACATACTCTTGTATGCTGACGTTTGGGTGCAGTATTTTCAATGCACTGGAGTTCCACATCCTACTCTTCATAGCAGCAATACATCCAGGTTTGTAGCGCACTCTGGGTTTTTCGAGTCATTTCCCATATGATTCTATCCATTGCCCTCTGGACTATTCTGTACTGTGATTAGTGTTAACATCTAGACTCCAAATGTTACATCCACATGTCATTTCAGACAGGACACGTTTCTTTCTTGTACCAGTGTCTCAGAGACACCGTGCAGATACTCCTTCACTGTAGTTGCGCATGAATCAAGTAATGAAAAAATCAAGATTTCTGTGAGACATTCTGGAGTTAGGCATTTCGAGACACATGACCGAAAAGCATACGACGGCGCTTCCTCAGAACAAGTAAAGAATTTTCAAATATAGATTACAGCTCAGCACTTGGCCTAAGGCGATATTCAACTCCCAGAATTTTGACGTGGACCGAGTACAGCTAAAACGAAGAAGAGAAAGAGGTGAATCAGAATTGTGGGAATGACAGGGGAAAATTTAACCATTACTTTTTATGTCCAAACTTTCAGTTACGGTTTAAGATGGTACACCTAAATCTGCGTTTCGCGGGCGCTAAAAAAAATTACACCACGGGTGCAAAGGTGCCCGCGGGCGCAGAGTTGGACAGGCCTGTTATAGAGCTTACCCATAAGTGCCACTGAGTTCGTGTATTCAAAGAGGAGTCACTATCACTATCACTCTGTATAAGTCAGATAAGGTACCTGTACATTGTAACCTTATGCAGTTGTTTCCCACTAGTATCAAGTGTACCGTTCGTTTTCATTAGATTTAACCACATCCTGTACTCTTCCAATCGAATATGCAACTCCAAAGCTCGGTGTTCCATTTCCTGCCCGGTCTTTTTTTTTTTTTTTTTTTGCAAAAGCATTATCATGGATGTGGGTGCTGTATGAGTCCTTTCAAGGAATAAAGAAGACTGGAAGTATTAATAGTGCTGAGCTGATGTAAGCCAACAATGGCTCAGACAGTTCACCCCGGCACCTTACAATGCTAGCTGAATTCACTGTAATTTAGTGGACGCCGTGAGATCGGAGGGAATGTCAGAGATCACGTGGCACTCTGTCAATGTGTTATCTGTATAACCACTTGAAAATGACAGCCTATCCAGTGGGTGTGACTCACCGTACCTCGATTTCTATCTTCTTACTCTGTTCTCCTTTCAATATTCATTGACTCACATCGGAAAACTGACTAGTTACTACTCATAGAGTCCCTGAATTCTTGCCTTTACAGTACAATAAAATTTACTCTAAGATCAGCCACACCGGGCGAGTTGGCCGTGCGCGTAGAGGCGGGAGATAGTAGGTTCGAATCCCACTATCGGCAGCCCTGAAGATGGTTTTCCGTGGTTTCCCATTTTCACACCAGGCAAATGCTGGGGCTGTACCTTAATTAAGGCCACGGCCGCTTCCTTCCAACTCCCAGGCCTTTCCTATCCCATCGTCGCCATAAGACCTATCTGTGTCGGTGCGACGTAAAGCCCCTAGCAAAAAAAAAAAAGATCAGCCACGAGCTTCTTCCTCATTTAGATAAATTAAATTCGAAAATTTAAGGTCTACAAATAAATCATCTGATAAGATGTTGTGTGTGAACAATATGTACAGCAACTACTGGCAAAGTATTTATTACCAAAGCAAGAAGACAAATCGGGTGGACAACGGACGGAGGCAATAAATATAAAGGCAACAGTGATATCAGTCGTAAGAATGGATAGCAATGTCACAGCAAGAACGTCTTGTATTCGCGCGCTATTTCCCCTCGCAGCATGCAGCGCAGGCGTCTTATCGGTGCAACGACGCGGCACACAGCGGCGGCCGATAAGAAAGGACTAGACAGAAACATCACTTCGCTGGCTGGCAGGCGTCTGGGAGCCCCTTCCTGCACATTGTTCCCTGTCTTCAGAACTCAAATCGAACCTTTAACTTGTTGCACAAACAGGAACATATTTCCTCACCTTTAAAATATTTTCACAGTTCTGATACTTTCATACCCATGTTTCAATATTCTAAACCCGTACTATCAATTTTTTTGTTCCAGGATCATTTTTCATGCACTTAAAATTGCAATGGTTTCCTCTCTCAGCTTTTAGAAGTTTGTGATGGATCTGTTACTCGTTCCTCGTCATTTTAAACGGGGGGGGGGGGTCTAACAAGATTCCTAAATATAAAAATATAAGCTACACGTCTTCGTTATAAACTACCATACCTTTCCGTGTTCAGTCTGCAAACCTCTGTGATGAACTAAGGTGTCTTCACAATCCTCTAACTGCAATTATCTCATAGACTGCCTAGATTATCCTCCAACGTAGTCGAATGCATTATCACTGAGCTATACCTCTCTGTAGACCAGTGGTAGAATCTCGGCTACCGGATTCAAAGATCGTGAGTTCAAACCCGGCAAAGATAGTCGGATTATTGACGGGCGGAAAATACTCCATGTCGTGCGACGTCGGCATATAAACGATCTCTACTGACACATTTGGTGTATACCCGGCAAAATAAAATTTGGCCATAGATCGCCCAAGAGAGCTCCGCTTTACTGTGCTATCTAGTGGAGTCAGACGGAAGTCGAAATTGACGCACAGGAAGCGCATATGGTGTCAAATAAAAATACTTGGACACAGTAGCTGGGACTATATTATTATTATTATTATTATTATTATTATTATTATTATTATTATTATTATTATTATTCCCTAATTATTGAATATATAAATTTCTGCCAATCGAACGTACGAGATCAAAATGGTATAAGCGAGCAAAGAAAGACCTCACTGACTTAGGATCACCAAATCTGCAGGATAGAATAATGTAATCAGGAAAATTGTTCACGCAGGGGAATTTGAGGAAGATGAGAAGAAACTAACACAACATACCTGGTCAGAGGAACAGAAAGTGCAACAATCGATTAAAATGAAGAACTATTGGACAAGGAGGATAGCTCAACAGATGTTGACTCCGCGTGGTTCTAAGTGACCCACTCGCACAGAAGAATTACACAACTCAACAAGGTTTCGGGAAATGGGAAGGGATGTACTGGATGTTATTACAAATATTACGTTGCTGAAAACAGAATGTTTTTCGCTGCATGGCAATCTCGCCCCGTCTACATTTGCACACGTACGTACTTGCGTAAACTTATCTGACTAGAAGTGCTGACTTTCATGTGAAGCGGAAATTGGAGCTGTGTTTAAAGAACTTATCGGATGTTAGATTTCTATTAGCTAGTATCCAGGTTGAAACCGTGGTGGTAGGTTCTACATCTTTCATACAGTGTGAAATGTTAAACTTTGCTGTGTTCTTGTTGTGCTTAAACAATGCATCTGCAGAGAATTCACAACTGGTAAACAAAGGGAACCAATTACAAGACTTGAAAACAGCGTATCACCTGTATTTCGGCTGTCCGCTCGGTGACCAAGATAACGTTTCGCACCACATATATGTTGCATCCGATGCCGCGTAAAAGTAACTCAGTGGCTAAAAGGGGAGAAACAGCACATGCCGTTTGAATTCCAATGATATGGCGCGAACAAGAAAATCAAACCAATGACGTATTTCTGCATAACCAAAATAATAGGGTTTTTATAATAAACAGAAAATCTCACATTCAGATTTGAGTTCAGCCATCAGACGAATACCTCAGGGGAATGACTTACCAATACTAATAGCTCCTTCAAATTGGAAAGAACCTTCAAAAACAGAGGACAACGAATCAGAGAACGGTATAATACAGTAGCATCCAGCGAGTCATTTTGTGCTATGGAAGTAAGATATCCAGATTTTCCTTCACAAAACAAACTTACATCTGTCAAAGCAAGATGCTGAAGTCCTGGTTTCAAGTCCCCCTGTGGGTGGGGGCGGTAGAATAACACCCACGGTATCCCCTGCCTGTCGTAAGAGGCGACTATAAGGGGCTGCAGGAGCTCTGAACTTTGGAGCTTGGGTTGGCGACCACGGGGCCCTTAGCTGGGTCCTGGCATTGCTTCCACTTACTTGTGCCAGGCTCCTCACTTTTATCTATCCTATCCGACCTCCCTTGGTCAACTCTTGTTCTTTTCCGACCCCGACGCTATTAGGTTTGCGAGGGCTAGGGAGTCTTTCATTTTCACGCCCTTCGTGGCCCTTGTCTTTCTTTGGTCGATATCTTCATTTTTCGAAGTGTCGGACCCCTTCCATTTTTTCTCTCTGATTAAGTGTTATATAGAGGATGGTTGCCTAGTTGTACTTCCTCTTAAAACAATAATCACCACCACCACCCTCCTGGTATCAAGACTTCAGAAGTGAAATTTACTAGGAAAGGACACGTAAGTTACCTTTTATCGAAATAGGAATCAAAACCTATTACCATGTTTTAGGCGAGATGGTTCACTCTGTGTCTGTTGTGATGTGACTGGCTTGAAGTCAAAGCTCAGCATTGTGTGCAATATTGAAGATTGGCGTTTATTTATAGATTCTTCCAAAATTAGTCTAAAGGCTGTGCTACTTCACAATGGCAATGAATTGCCATCTGTTCCTGTGACCCATGCAGTCGGTATGAAAGAAACACACGAATGTATGTCACTAATTCTAGAAGCCATTAAATACAAGGAACATAATTGGCATATTTGTGGTGATTTAAATGTTATTGGACTTCTCCTAGGATTACACAGTAGATTCACAAAATTCTGTTGTTTCCTGTGCCTGTGGGATAGTCGAGCTATTTAACAACACTACATGGTCAAAGAGTGGCCCAAGAGAGAGAGAAGAATTCGAACCAAAGGTAAGGTAAGGGTGTATTCTGCCCGAAGGCAGGTCCGAACCTCCGCAGAGGTGTGCCTGAGCCGGAGTTTACGTACGGTAGGGTGGCCAGTTCCTTTCTGCTCCTCCATTCCCTTACCCCCATCAACAGTGCGTGGAAACCCATCCAATTCTTGACCACGCCCAATGTTGCTTAACTTCGAGAGATTTCACGGGATCCGGTGTTTCAACACGGCTACGGCCGTTGGCTAATTCGAACCAGGGAAGCAGAATATAAAACACAAGCCATCTTCCGCTTTTATATATAAAACTGGGGTTCATGAACAACTTCGTGAAAGGAATTCACAAAACAGGGGAAGGTTTCAAATACCTTACAGAACTGTTTGCTAGTATATTGCAGCCAAGATATAAGAAGGAATTTTCTTTGGTCCTCAAATAAGACAATTGCTTATGAATTCGCAATGTGATGCTAAGCTGAATCTTGCTGAACTTGTTGCGTGGTTGTCATTCTTAAAAGTGGTGAATGGGTTTCTAGTAAACAAAAAGGTACAGCATAGTGATACACTTATCAATGCTCTTTTAAATAACTACAGAAACTTAAGATGTAGGATGTCACTGAAAATGCATTTTCTGCATTCGCACTTAGACGTCTTCCCTGAGAATGTGGGTGTACAGTAGTTAGCGATGAGCAAGGGAACGTGGAGTTCTTTAACGTGGCAGTAAATCTACCGATACGAGGCTGACGTATTTCATCACCTTCAAATATCACCGGACTGAACCAAGATCGAACCTGCCAAGATGAGCTCAGAAGGCCAGCTCTCTATCGTCCGAACTAATTAGCCCGACTTTTTAAAGACACTTGTAATGTATATTGATATGGAATACATTAGTGATTCATTTCTGGTATCCCCAGGCTCCTCGCTTTCATCTCTCCTATCCGACATCTCTTGGTCATTCTTGTTCTGTTCCAACCCCGAAGATATTAGAGCACTCGAGGCCTAGGGAGTCTTTCATTTTCACGCCCATCGTCGCCCTTGTCTTTCTTTGGACGATACCTTCAGTTTTTGAACTGTCGGTTCCCTTCCATTTTTTCTGTCTGGTTAGTGTTGTATAGAGGATGGTTGCCTAGTTTTACTTCGACTTAAAAACAATAATCACCACCACTTCCACGCCGGAATTTCCTTTAAATGTTGTAGCTGGTATAGCTATACTTAGGCCCTACTTCAATGAATAAAATTATAAATATATCAGTACCGGTATAAAAGGTCCTAATGTAGGACCCTAGGTTTCACTGAGAGTTTCAGATCATGTTTGACAGGAAAACTTTATCCCAGAAAATAAATCCGTGATCTAAAACTTGTTCCTTATTGACTCAAACGAACATTTCAATCATTTTCCATTGTAACATTCTGAGTATTGCACAGAAATGGAACTGTACACGTCATACACTTCAGAGACTTAAGGCAAAGTCTCTCTGTAGGTTCTGACCTCTTTCCAAACTCTGTTCACTTGCCAGAAGTTGCAGCTGGTCCCATCATCAGATTAATACACATAGGCCTCTACTCACTACACTTAGCACTCGAGACGCTTTCCATCTCAAGTGCTTCAGCAATATCATAAGCATCAAGTGGCGTAAAGGTTTCGAGAGAGTGGAGCTACCTGTTCATGAATTCGAAACTTCAGTACGTCCCTTTAAAACAAAATTCACCTCCACTGTAACTGTATGACCGCATGTACAGTATAAACAACCGCATTTTCTAATAAGATTGCTGAAATAAAATTAAACCACGAAGGTCACAATTTCTTTAGTGGACGAGCCAGACAAAAGACCAGCCCACAACTTATCCAGAAAAATGGGGAAGTTTTCTTTCTCGTAATTTATAATTTAGTTTTAAAGGGTATTTTATATCCGTTAGCGATTTCATCGTATAAAACACGTCACATTATATTGATTTGAATTCTGGAATGATATATCCTTCTCCCCCTCTTCAAACTAAACATGAATTTTTCAGGATCTACTGGCATATTTTGGAGGAAAATCCTCATACAATAGTTTACATTTAATACTTGTTTAAAGAAATATTTTTCCGTCGAATGTATTCACACCTTTACTAACTAGAAAAGTAAATAGCACACTTTTAATAGTGAAAGGTGTTACCATTAAATGAATCTAATGACGGATTGTCCAGTTCCCTTGTTGCAAACTCTCGTCTTGTAAGTGGTTTCCTCCTTTTCCCCCTCTAATTTTGGTGCAGTAATGGGGCGTACCTGATATTCATTAGTGAAATGGGAAGTTTCATAATTATGAGGTTGAAAACTTATACTATCTATATTAATGCATTAATTATATATATTCAAGGATTAAACTATTTTATTTTTAATACGTCATAAAACACATTTTCTGGCCTACATTCCACCCTTTACATGTTCTACCGGCAAGTATTAGTTGGATTATTCTTTATTTAATATATTATTAATTGAATCAAAGGTATCTTCCACCTGTCAAACCTCGTTCTAGTCAAAATGTTTGATTAAAGGAGATACGCCTATACAGACAGTAAACGGCTCCCCTTGTAGAAACCACCTCTGTTGATGTTCTAGTAACAATATTGTCATAGTAATATGGTTGTTTGTCCCCTCGCAAAAGATAGACGTTAGATTTATTAAGAACTTCCCATGGTTCTTTGATATCCAGTACACTCAAAAATACCAATTTATTCATCATCATCATCATCATCATCATAATCTTCCTTCCAAGTACTGGGCCATGTGTTCCGTTACGGTCTTTCATTTTTCCGTTTGCAAGACTTGAAAGTAATCAAATGTCCTTGCGACGGGTTGTTAGCCTGAAGGAAGAAAGACCATTGGTGGGGCTGCCTGCCACCTCTCAACTTATGAAATTATAGCATTTTCTCCGTAATTGACGTAACTGTTATACCGCCGTGACTCGGTCGACTGGAAACAGGTTTATTCATCCCTGGAAGGTAAGGTTGGTATTTGGGCAGGAGAGGTTGTGTCATCATCATCATCATCATACTTCCAAGTATTGGACCATGTGGCCCGTTACGGTCTTGCATTTTATTTCCATCGCTTCATTGGACGTCCTACAGATCTGTGTCCTCTTGGTTGGTAGCGTAGGATCTCCTTTGTAGTCTTTCAGATTCCATTTTTTGAACGTGACGTTTCCAGTTTTCTTGGTAATCATAGATGTAATTGATTACTGGTTTCACATTCAGTCTCTTAAGCACATCTTCATTTCTTATACGATCCCATTTTGTATAGCCTGCTGTTCTGCGCATGAATGTCATTTCACGTGCTGTAATTCTGGAAATGTCTTGAGTTCTTATTGTCCATGCCTCACTGCCGTAGGAAAGGGTTGATTACTTAATTTGTAGAATGTGCATTAATAATAAATGAATGGATTACGTGTAATGAACGTTTAATATCAAACATATAATTCCTATAATATTGAGGGAAGTAAATCCTACAATTCTGAAAAATATAGTCACAGAGTGTATTATTGGCTCTTTTCTAAGATAAATGGTAATATGGCAGGCGGAACACGAATTCGCCATCAGTAATCATTTATCTGATGATAGAAAAAATAAAGGAGCTACATTTCTTTTCGTAGTGCCTCGTTTTCATTAATTCTCAAACGAGCGATGACAGCTGAGAGGAAAAGTAGAGATAAAAGACAGGAAGACTAATGGAATATGATATTCGAAGTTTAGCTCCCAAAACAAAATTAATTGAATTACCAAGAGGGAAGAGAGAGAGAGGTGCATGCCAAATAAAGAAGAAGTCGCCTCCATAGGAATTCCAGACGTGAAGTCAACCGACCGACGAGGCGCCCTTTTTGATAACAAAAGGCGTGGATAAAGAATGGTATGACGCCAATTTCCAAGTGAAGAGAGGCGAGAATTCGACTGAACTAATTGAGATGTCATCTCGAGCAACTTGCCGAACTTCAGTGAGAAGAAATGAGATATAGAGATCAAACATATGATGATAATTCTTCTTTTGAAAGTTATTTTCAGCGGTGGATTAAAGCTTCTTTTTTCATAAATTATAACAACCTTTCCGAGATATTCCACGTACCTTCTTCTTCTTCTTTTCCGTTTCCTTTGTCCAGGAAGCACCTGTGTCACGCAGCGGGTCACTGACCTCCATTCCTAATCCAATTCCTCGTCCCACTACTCCACATATAATTGAGAAACGTTATACAGTATTTTTTTAAACTATGTCTATTAACAAAGGACTTATTTCTGAATGAAATTTTGCGGTATGTATTTCAACGTCTTCATCCGTAGAGTTCTACCAAAATGCTTGAGAGCCATACCAAGAAATCAACATCACACACAAACACACCGTGGGATTCACCCGGTGTAACCGTGGCTTATTCGCCACGGCGCAATCCTGTCAGCTCGGAGACCCGTGTTCAAATTCCTCCCCTGGCGAATGTTTTCTTCAATTGGTGTTCTCAAACCGTTTTAATCCACGTGCAGATTTAGCAACAGTGCCTCGCAAAGCCCATTTGAATCCACCCGCGAAGCGATCTGACTGGCTAACTTCGGCTGCTGATAAAATGACAACGGTACCAGATAAAGAATTATTTTTTCGAATTAATTATCAGTATGAGTTACGCTCTAACGCTCATATACCCTGTTCACGTTGTTTTCGACCATCGAGCATACTAGATCATAAAATAATAATTTAAATAACAAGTGGCTTAAAAAGGGGTTTATTGCGAATGAGAATGTAAAATATGGCACCCATTCAGTTAGGAGTTATTTACGTTATTTTTTGTTTACCATTAGAATAATTACTGGAAAAACATAATATTTTTAAATGCACAAATTTTACATAATTTTGAACAAATTAAACAACCTAGTTGTATGTAAAGATTTAGATAGATTTGCAATATTATTTGCTAGTTCTATAGAACTACCTTCCTAATAGCTGGCACGTGCGAGCAAAATTAACATTTAGATAATAGTGATGACAATTAGTTGTTTAGATGATAAAACTACATGATAGAGTAGGCAATACTTATTGTACAGAGGAACTTAATTTGAACTTTGTATGATCTAAGCACTAAAGTTACTACAGCGGTAATTATTGTGAAGTTATTCTAATAGTACTTGTAATAACCTATAGTGCTATGGAAGAAGTTATCGTAGGTAAATATTTATTATTTGACTCATGTCTGCTTGAATAAGCCAGTTGCTCATGCATTTTTTAAGCTTTTGCCCGTCCCTCACCTTTGACATTTCTGTGGGTAGAGTATAATAAGAAAAGATAGCAATGCACAACAACAGGAGGACATACGATGTGTAATAGTAAGAGGAGGGAAAACAACGCATGATATTGAAGACAAGTAAATCACAGTAATAATACCTAATCCAGAGCATAAATGGAATATAATACATAAGAATGATAAGGGAAAACATTTGTGGTACCATACCATTTATTTATACTTCCCATGATCGTGGGTTGCCTATTACAACAATAATGACGTATAGCCGTTTTTCTTCATGGACGTTGTTAGTTCTCTTAATGCACTCGAGCGGTTATCAGCGTCTGCAACGTTATTCATCCTAGTAAATAACATTCGAAGGAGAGCTGCTTTTTGGCAGGGGTGGTGATATGAGGACTTATGAAGGTGTCTTTCAGAATGTGTAGGTTTCTTGTACATTGCATACTAACACATCAAGAAAAGGTAATTTACCTTACCAACTTGATCAAGTTCACAATGAAAGTAGAAAATGGCTATACGTCAGGGGACATAGCACGAGCTGTGAAGATCAAGGAGCCTAACAGGGATAGTACCAACCAGGACTACAGTAAAAAGAAGACAGTATTCCTTCCTTACGTGGCAGGTAAAACTGACAGAATAGGGCGCATTCTTAGGAAGTGCGATTTAATTTCAGTTTTCACCACAGACCGGAAATTCAAAACCCTGTTTCGACCATTCAAAGAAAAACCACATCTTGAAACACCGGGCGTGTATGAAGTTCCATGTGGTTGTGGTTGGTCACATACTGGCATGACAAAAGGCTTGTCAGCACCAGGGTAAAAGAACACATCAGGTCGGTAAAGAATGTCACTCTTTCATCCTCCACGGAGAATGCCATAAGCCAGTCTGCCATAGCAGAACATTTCTACAGTACAGACCATGAAATCCTCTTCGACCAGGCGAAGGTCATCGCACCTGTAAAAGACTTCGAATGGTAAGGGAAGTCATAGAGGTAGAGCTGTACCCAAATAACGTCATCAGAGAAGACGGCTTCAGATTATCAAATACATGGAGACCTGCACTACTGATATATATATGCATAACACCACCATGGCACAGCGGGACGCACTCAAGGAACTGTCGACAGACAGCGGTGAATCACAGCGTGACGATCCTTGAGTCCAATTAGTGGTGTAGGCCGTGGAGAGTACGGCCATTACTTCCACGTTCCTTGGAATTTCTTTGCTCACTGTCGGAGGCAGAACTTCACATGCCCTGATGAAGGCCAATGCAATTTGGCTGAAAGCTCGGCTCCATCAAACAAATAATTTAGTGGCATTAATCAAGTATTCGTTTATTTCTTTACGTTAATAATAATGCTAGTTTTATCGATACGAATGAAATTACTTTCACTTCTTCGCACCTATGCGTACTTGTTTTTATATAAATTTATCAGAATTACGCACTACAATATCTTCATTAATATATTCGACTACAGATCGCACAATTAACAGGACGTAGCTGTATTGTTATGATGAAGGCGACATACTGAGAGACTGCGGCCAAAAGAATTTACATACAGCAAATAAAACAGAATATTTCCGTGCTGAAAGTTTTGTTCTCTGTATATGTCATGAATCATGAATAACTATGTGTTTGGCTTGTTTTATATTATGCATTTTTGTTGTCAACAAATATTTTTGTATTTATTCGCTAAATAGTCAAAATAAATACACCCCAAGCTCAATATTCCCTCCATATCAATTCCGAATATCTCGTTATATTACTACAGATAATCGGGGCTGATATTGAAATAATTCATCTTTGAATTAGACCATGAAACAAAATTTCCTTAATTTGAGTTAACTTCAGCTACCGATAATAATGTAGACGAAGACCTATGAAGAACATTGGTTTAAGAAGACATTCATAAATAAGATGTAGCAAATGTTTCTGTGCTCGATCATTTCTTTGCAACATAAGTATCATATTATCACAACGTCGAACGTGCTGGGGAGGAAAAACCAAACGATTAGATACTTAGTATTCGCTTAATGGTTTACCATTGTAGTCCGGTACAATTGTACGGCTATTGAACAATTTGGAACGAAATCAAACAAAAGCGATACTGCATTCAAGAGATGTAGTAGCTTCCTTTGCATTCAAACATGAAAACTGTTTCCGTATTCACTGTCTACTTTTTAAATGATTAATTTTTGTACAATTGATAACAAAACATCAAAATACCTTGAGTTAGGAATACGGATTCCATAGTCTGAAAAATATAACAGAAACATACTCATTTAATTAACTTCCGTACCCGTAATTTCTTTCACTAGATTGCGATTATGATGATGCTTGTTGTTTAAAGGGGCCTAAAATCTAAGGTCATCGGCCCTCACTAGATTGTCTCACCTACGGATATTGATAGATACGTTCTCTCAGTAACTCATAATTAACAAAGAACGTTCTCTCAGAAAGATATCCATATTAGTCTCAAGTCGATTCCATCTTCAAATCGTAAATCCTACTGTAATTCTGTCCAACCAAACAACGATAATAACTACGGATGAATAAAAAGAACAGTGACACCATCGATCGGTACTCTTTGACCAAATCTAACCATACATTTCATGCACACTTGATCTTCTGTTTAGGGAATAATATCTACTCGTATACCAGTGCATCTCCCCGTCATTAAAAATATATTTCAAATCTAGAGTTTTCAAAAGTAATAGCTCACATTTATAGCTAAAAATCATTGATAAGGATAAAGCACTTGGAAACGTTTATACAAGAGTGTAAAATTGTACATATTCATCAGTTGTAAAATATATATGAGACAGAAAATCGGACGTTACTTTGCCTTCTATTTATGCAATGTAACATTTTTCATTAAACTAACATTATATACCGTACTGTGTTTAAGACTTTGTTTTTAAACATCCAACAGACTTCTTCTTCCGGTAATCAAATAATTCATAACCGAAACTGAGTATTGCTTTCTTCTGACTTTCGTAAATAGATCACCCAGACATTTTCTTTCACATGGCGCGGTACAGTAACAACAAACATACAGAAACAAAACTAAGTTTTTCGAAGTTTTCGTGTCTAATAAAAATGATCCATGGAGAAAAATTCACAAATCAAGAAGACAGTTATTTTTTATATATTTCCATACAACTAATGTTGAATAGAAATCTTTCTAATCTCGCTCCTTATGAGTTACTGGATATAGTTCATACATTAGATCATACAAATTTGAATAGAGGGATGTCACTTGTGGGCTTTTTGCAATCACAAAGAAAGTATTATGGGAAAGGGAAGAAAGGGGCAATTTAATATTGTCAAGGAACGTTCTACGTCATCAACCACGGACAGCTTTGCCAATACTTATTAATAGTGTGTCATTTGCTTACCTTAGAAGACGTCGGCACACAGACAATTGCACGCCCAACAAAGAAGACACATACACGGCACTGAAAAAATGAGAAAGGGCGAATATTGAACATGTCATTTAAGTACTGTGCGAAAAAAACAGAATTCGAAACGTGTATCCGTTTCTATCTTAAGTCCATGCAAAACAGTAAGACATTACTAGTCACAAAAATAAAATAGTGTCAGTGTCCTTCGTTCTCTGTATAGAAAAAATGGATGCTATGGGGAATGGTATTAAGATTAGTTTTGTTCTGACTTGCGGTGTTTATTTTCACGTGGAACTTGCTGAACGTAAATGTACAACTGACTGACAATACTAGACAATATGTTTGAGTCTCTTCAATTGATTTTTTTCACATGAACGATGAAATCTCCTCCATTTAAATTAAATGTATTGGAGATAGAAGTGAGTGCTTTTAGACCCTCACTCATAAGATATCAGTTACCTCAAGTCGGTCATTTGCGAACAGATCGATGAGAATTTTTCTGCGGTTGTGGTGGTAGTAGTGGTGGTGGTGATTATTGTGGAAGGGGAGATACCGCTAGACAACCCCTCTTAGTTGTAATCAGAAGGGAAAGAACCAAAACCAAACCACATGGCGCAACAGCCCCCAAGGGTCATAGCCTACCAGGTGACCGCTGCTCAGCACGAAGGCCTGCTGGTTACGAGGTGTCGTGTGGTCGACACGACGAATTCCCTCGGCCGTTATTCTCGGCTTTTTGGACTGGGGCTGCCATCACACCGTCAGATAACTCCTCGATACCAAGTAGGCTGAGTGGACCTCGAACCAATCCTCAGATCCAGGTAAAAATTCCTGACCTGGCCCGCTCCTTCTTGGCCGGTGCAATTCATGTGCCCAATGGTCTCTCCACGCATAGAGAGCCTATTTTTGTTTTGGCCTTCCCATTTACCTCAAAGTTGAACGTTATCACTGCTACAGAAGTGGGCTATGTTCTCCTCACGTGCTCATACTACTGAAGTCTTCTTTCCAACATTTCTTTTCGCAATGGGATCCACACACATAATTTCCCTGATCCTCTCCTCCGTATTTTGTTCAATTGAGTGACTGCTAAGGACATTCTTAGCATGTTAATTTCCACTGTGTGTAATGTTTTGGTTGGTCTTGATTATTCTTCTTCTTCTTGTTATTATTATTATTATTATTATTATTATTATTATTATTATTATTATTATTATTATTATTATTATTATTATTATTATTATTATTATTATTATTATTATTATACATTTCATGGTCGTTCCCTTTGTTTTCTTGGTACCTGTATTCTTCGGCGGAATGACTACTTTCTTCTCCTACCATGATTAGAGCAAATAAATTTATGTTTTAAAATAAAATTACTCATGGCATTCGGCTTCGGAACACCATACGACCAGTATTTACTCGATGCGAGAGTATACGGGTATTCTTGTTTCAAAACAGATTCCTCAAGTACTATAACAGTCTGGCAAATATTGGGAGGTTAGATGACATCATTGAGAAGTTAGATTCGATAAAAGGGTGGCAGCTGAGGTTGGCAGTGAGGTGTTTAACTTCACTAGAGAAAAGTACAGATGGTGCTGCTGTTGGAAGTACAGCGGTGGTGGTGATGGTGATTTTTGTTTTAAGAGGAAGTACAATTAGGTAATCATCCTCTCTAAATAATTTAGATACAAAAATTAAAATGAGATAAGTCTATTTTGAAATTTGGAATTTTGAAAATGAATAGAAAAACAAACTATTAAGCCACAAAGGACACAAACTCATTAAAAGGGTACGTAGTTCCCCGATTAAAGGGGCATTTAATTGTACACCCTTCATTAATCCACTCTCACACATAAAGCGAATGACTGTATCAGCAGTATTCTCTTCATCGGCTGGTATGAGTTCCAGTGTCTCCTGCCGGCTGAGGTTCCGTCTTAGGTCAGAAAGATAACCACGTGCAAGTACGTGGACCACGGTGAATTCGGCAACACGAAAACACATCAGGGATCTTCCTCTTTAGAAGGTAAGAGTACGTAGATCTTACATGACCTATCCTCAGCCTACACAAAACTACGAAAGTTAAGATGAAATGAAATGGCTTGTGGCTTTTAGTGCCGGGAGTGTCCGAGGACATGTTCGGCTCGCCAGGTGCAGGTCTTTGACTCCCGTAGGCGACCTGCGCGTCTTGATGAGGATGAAATGATGATGAAGACGACAGATACACCCACCCCCCGTGCCAGAGAAATTAACCGCCGATGACCTCGATGTTAGGCCCCTTTAAACAACAACAACAGATAAATTAACCAATGGTGGTTAAAATTCCCGACCCTGCCGGGAATCGAACCCGGGACCCCTGTGACCAAAGGCCAGCACGCTAACCATTTAGCCATGGAGCCGGAAAAAGTTAAGATGAAAGCCCTTGCGTCGTGGAGGTACATGCCAGCAGGATGCGGTACAGGTCGGCAGTTTCTCCTGGGTCTTCCGAGCAGTGAGGGTTGTTCAAGATCGTGTGGAGTGGAATTGGTAACTCCCATGACGAAGAGGTATTCCAGTTATGCTGATAGGTGCCTTCGTGCTAACTGACACTTCTTGAACCAGACTTGATTTGGAATGATGAGTTGAATTTTAGCGCATGACTCTCCTCTTAAAAGTTGTGTCGCGTTCCAACTGTTGTAGAGACGATGTTCACTTCTTGTGGCCTCCTTCGCCAGTTCAAGACCAACTACAACCTATATTGTAGTTGGTCTTGGCCAGTTGGTCTACGATCTTGTTCATTGTTATACTGGCGTGACTCGATGGACTTCTAGAGCTGCTTTTCCTACTGTGTAAAAAAAAATCATGGGGCAACATCCCCGAAGGGCCATGGCAATCAATCAATCAATCAATCAATCAATCAATCAATCAATCAATCAATCAATCAATACTAATCTGCATTTAGGGTAGTCGCCCAGGTGGCAGATTCCCTATCTGTTGTTTCCTAGCCTTGTCGTAAATGATTTCAAAGGAACTGGATATTTATTGAACATCTCCCTTGGTATGTTATTCCAATCCGTAACTCCCCTTCCTGTAAATGAATATTTGCCCTAGTTTGTCCTCTTGAATTCCAACTTTATCTTCATATTGTGATCTTTCCTACTTTTATAAACGCCACTCAAACGTATTCGTCTACTAATGTCATTCCACGCCATCTCTCTGCTGACAGCTCGAAACATACCATTTAGTCGAGCAGCTCCTCTTCTTATCCCAATTCTTCCCAGCCCAAACTTTTCAACATTTTTGTAACGCTACTCTTCAAGCGATCGCTGCTCAACCCGAAGGCCTGCAGATTATGAGGTGTCGTGTGGTCAGCACAAAGAATCCTCTCGGCCGTTATTCTTAGCTTCCTAGGCCAGGCTTATTCTACTGTATGTCTAGGAAATACTGATTTGTTGACGTTTCAACAATGTGTATCTTGTGGCTTCTGAAGGACGTTATTATCCTTTCACATTTTTAACACGACAATCATTATCACCATGGAGTCGGATTCCATATTTATCACAATTTATCAATTTACCGTTAATTTAACAATAACGAAGAGGTATAGAACTTCGTGTGGAATTGGCTACGTACCCGTCTAACATTGTCTATGACGTTAGAAAGATCTCAGTTATATTTGATCTAACAACCTAAATTCAAACTGCAGAGCGTCAGTGAGTAGATGGTATGGGTAATAAACTCTAATAATAAATAGTATGTCCTATGCTTCCACTTAGTTCTGTTGTACTGCGTGCAAATTACTATCAACCTAAGTCAGTTTCAGTTAATGTTGCAGTGCTGGTGGCAAAACTCAGAGGGAGACGCCATTTTTAAGCTGTCCAGTCTTCTTCTCCTTCTTCTTCTTCTTCTTCTTCTTCTTCTTCTTCTTCTTATTATTATTATTATTATTATTATTATTATTATTATTATTATTATTATTATTCATTGTTAGGGATCACAGTTCGTAACTGTGGCATCTGAACCATGTAAGTGACTTTCAATTCAAATATCCCACAACATTGACAGGGATCCGGCTGCGGACGCCTTGTTGAGTGGTGGTAGTGGCGGTAGTGATTATTGTTTTAAGAGGATGAACAACTAAGCAACCATCCTCTATTATAACAGTAATCATAGAGAAAAGGTGGAAGGGATCCGACACTTTATAAAAAATGAACATATCGGCCAAAGAAAGGCAGTGGCCACGAAGGGCGTGAAAATGAAAGACTCCCTGACCGTAGGGGTCGGAAAACAACAAGAGTTGATAAGGGAGGTCGGATAGGATAGATGAAAGTTATGTGTCTGGCACAAGTAAGTGGAAGCAAAGCCGGGACTCAGCTCAGGGCCCAGTGGTCGCCAACCCACGCTCAAAAGTTGAGAGCCCCTTGGATTCTTCTCAGTCGCCTCTTACGACAGGCAACCAAAGGGGGACGCCTTGGTGAGAAAAAACACAAATTACGATAATGCTTAGAGAAATTAGCCATATAAACACCTAATGTCTTTTTCGGGGTTCTTTGTATGCAGACATGAGTGTCATGGCGTGCTGTGAACTTTTCTGTCTTCAACAAATCACTAACTTCAGCTGTGATCGAACCGGTTATTTTGGGTACAAGAACGTTAACTACTCGACCACCGATGACTGGATTGGCAGTGTTGGTAAATCAACGCTACAAAATAATATATATGCCATGGAAACTCTAGTTGAATTCCGAGAGGTTTGTTAAACTCTCAATTAGCTTAGCCCAAGGCTAACGTGGAACAAGAGCTACACGTTTCAATATCCTTGAACCTCTAAACCGTGAAGATTATGCTAAGAATGTAATTTACATTTCGATAGGGGCCCTTGAAACACCCTGATAATTTTCACTAGTGGGTTGATCTAATTTAGCTGAAATGAAAGTCTGCTACTTGGACCAATATGATAATTACCACCCGCCAACCTCCACAAGACATCGCCCACGTTTGGGGAAACAGAGTTGGCTGATGCGGAACATATTATACATTTCCATAAGCCAGTTCATTTATTTAATTATCATTCATTAGCTTTCATAAAATTAAAAAAGGCAATTTGCACTCTCGCTGTCATACTACTCTACGTAGTGAATCCAGGGTTTAAGTACGCAATCTGTTATTAGATATTGTATACCACCACCTCCCCAATCATGCAGGTCAACATTTTAATGGTAAAACTTTTTCCACCAGCGGGACTCGAAGCGACAAACCACGGTGTTAGACCATATAACCGGGCGAGTTGGCCGTGCAGTTAGGGGTGCGCAGCTGTGAGCTTGAATCCGGGAGACAGTGGATTCAAGCCCAACTGTTGGCAGCCCAGAAGATGGTTTCCCTTGGTTTCCTATGTTCACACCAGGAAAATGCTGGAGCTGTACCTTAATTAAGGCTACGGCCGCTTCCTTCCCACTTCTATGCCTTTCCTATCCTACCGTCGCCATAAGACCTATCTGTGACGGTGCGACGTAAAGCAAATTGTAAGAAAAAGGCCTTATAGATTTGACGTCTTAATGATCTTCATCACCGGGCGGGCTTCCGTTCAAATATGACTTGGAACTAAGAGGTAAATGAAATGGCGTATGGCTTTTAGTGCCGGGAGTGTCCGAGGACAAGTTCGGCTCGCCAGATGCAGGTCTTTTGATTTGACACCTGTAGGCGACCTGCGCGTCATAATGAGGAGGAAATGATGATGAAGACGACACATACACCCAGCCCCCGTGTCAGCGAAATTAACCAATTAAGGTTAAAATTTCCCACCCTGCCGGGAATCGAACCCGGGACCCCTGTGGCCAAAGGTCAGTACGCTAACCATTTAGCCATGGAGCCGGACAACTAAGAGGTAATTAACTGTGACACAAAATGAGGATGCAAAAGATGAAGTAGAAAACGAAACTTCGATGACATAAATGAAGTAGAAAAACTGACCATGTTCTAAGTCCGAGAACTAAGATCCTCCTTAAACTATCCTCCTTCTTATCTTACAAAAGCTCTCGTTTTTCCTTCTTTCTTCTGCTAACAATTTCCTCAGACCCCCTTTGTTCTCTTCTTTTATCTCACTACTCCTTTAAGATCCTTATTCTATCGTATTTCAGTCAAAATCCAATTAACCTCGACCTCTAAAAGCTGCGAACTACGTCCTTTCTCTTTCATTCAGTCCAGTTCTTTTCTCTTTTCCAACTTCGTTTGCAGAGAGAACGGGAGAACGGGAGTCTATGCTTCAGTCCTCAAGGATTAAATGGAAAGAAAGAATGCTCCGAGATACAACACTGCATGAAACAACAGGATTCAGCAGGAAATACAGACTAAATGATTTTAACCAGATAGGAGGGAGAAACAAAAGGGTCCTGTAAAGTGGAAAAGAATGTTGAGGACGACATCGCTCATTGGCTAGAGAAAAATAATAGCTCTGTTAATATGAAGACCGTCGAATAAAAATATAGTTCATCCTATTCTCCAAACAGGGCGAAATCACCCCAATTACAGTAAACCTACACTAAGTTACAGGAACTATAGAGCAGTACATATTCCACAATCACATAACTTATGCCTAATTAATTTTTGTCATATTATATCTTTAAAATGTGTGACAGATGCCTTGTTAAGTAAATAAAACCGATTTGTTGTTAAATTCCTGCATATTTTATAATGTATATTTAATTACTAATTACTAAACAACCAGGTGATCAATCCAATTGATTTTTTATATGTTCAAAGCATATGATATGGCGCATCACCACAATTTTCATTGTATGTCTTGGTAAAAAGAATTCATTAAGTTTTAAACATACCTGTACATTAAATAAAGTCGCTACGGTATTAATATTCCATGCAGTTTACGTCCGACACCAAATATGTTTATCTTTTCATTACTCAGTGAGTAATCATTAAAAGCACTTTCATATATCAAAATGTTCCCCATTATTAGCTCTTTGAAATGAAGTAATCAAAGTATGGGATGTTAACTGGTAACTGAAATAAATTATGAAAGACAATAAGAAAAACTGTCTGAATTTTTCGTCCGACAGCTTGGAATTGCCCAATAGCTCTGTTAATATGAAGGCTGTTACAGAAAATGTATAGCTCATCCGATTCTCCAACAGGGAGAAATCACCCCAATTACAGTAAATCTACACTAATAACTTTTAGCAACATGTTGATTTAATTATAATCTAACCCGAAACTATTTCTAACACGCATATATTGCAAGAGCTCTAATAGCAGAATTTTAATTCTTACGATTATGAAACTCACCGAGCTCGATAGCTGCAGTCGCTTAAATGCGGGCAGTAACCAGTATTCGGGAGATCGTGGGTTCGAGCCCCACTGTCGGCAGCCCTGAAAATGGTTTTCCGTGGTTTCCCATTTTCACAGCAGGCAAATGCTGGGGCTGTACCTTAATTAAGGCCATGGCCGCTTCCTTCCCACTCCTAGCCCCTTCCTGCCTCATCGTCGCCATAAGACCTATCTGTGTCGGCGCGACGTAAAGCAAAAAAAAAAACCGATTATGAAACTAAACTAACATACACTCATAGAGTCATAGAGAGTTCTTCTGTTAGTCATGCCAGTCTTTTGTCAGTATGGTTAAAATATTTAAGAACTGTTTGATAGACAATGTGAAGTCTAGTGTTTGCTTCTTCAGGACAGATCTGCTGTAGCTATTACTCCATCTGTAAAGTGGTGAATTATTGTATGAGGTAGTGTGTGCTTTCTTATAGTATTTAGCCTTGCATCTATTCAAGGTACGCGAAAATGTATCCCGGATAAAAATGCTGGTTTATCTACGGTACTGTAAAAATATTTTGAGAGGAATTTAGCAACACTAATTTTTCTACGGTCTTCCAGGCTAATTATTTTTATATTCTGTAACAGCTGATTGTATGTCACCATAAAAGGTTGTATATATGTTCAGTGCTCAAATCCCCCTGTGGGTGGGGGCGGTAGAATAACACCCACGGTATCCCCTGCCTGTCGTAAGAGGCGACTCAAAGGGGCCCCAGGGGCTCCGAAATTTGGAGCGTGGGTTGGCGACCACGGGGCCCTTAGCTGAGTCCTGTCATTGCTTCCACTTACTTGTGCCAGGCTCCTCTCTTTCATCTATCCTATCCGACCTCCCTTGGTCAACTCTTGTTCTTTTCCGACCCCGACGCTATTAGGTTTGCGAGGGCTAGGGAGTCTTTCATTTTCACGCCCTTCGTGGCCCTTGTCTTACTTTGGCCGATATCTTCATTTTTCGAAGTGTCGGATCCCTTCCATTTTCCCCTCTGATTAGTGTTATATAGAGGATGGTTGCCTAGTTGTACTTCCTCTTAAAACAATAATCACCACCACCACCATCAGTGCTCAAAAGCTGCACTATTAGCTGTAATAAATGGCCTAGGCATCACTGAAGAGGCATACTAGGGAAATAAGGACTGAGGTAGTTTTCCGTTGCTTTCCTCACTTAGCCAGAAATTGCTATTACATACCAGTTCAGTGAAATGCATGCACCAACCGACCCTATGAGCAACATTTTCACACCATTTATAGCAGGGACTGGCTGCTTAAGGAATGGCATTACTAACATCGCTCACACCTCAGTCACTTCCGCATAGTCAAAGCCAAGGATAGGACTGTGAATATCAATGAAAGCAACAAAACTGTTCTAGCCCATACCAGAAACATAGTGCACTGTAAACACTAGGCCTTGCTAGCACAGGCATGCATTAAAGGTTAAACACCATTTGTTCTAGTCTGAAAATTTTACGAAACGCCTATGGACCATTTCAATTCACCTGATATATTTTAAATACATACCAGCCCTCCTACAATTCTTAAATCTCTGTCAGTTCCAAGAATGTAACCCGCTCGAAGGATGTCAGGTAATAGCGTTAACCGTTAGACAACGGAGGCGGAAACCTAGTACACTGTATACATGATATCTTACCAGAAGTGGACTTGGGTCTATGGTACGACTGTGCACTCTAATACAGATATCAAAATAACAGACTCGAAATACATATATAACTGAAATAAAGGACTAACTTAGTTCTCACCCTCAATTTAATTAAATGAATAGAATAAGATGATTCAGTCCGCATCCATCAGAGACTGCGGTGCACGCAAGATTTTTTTCTTGTGGAGATTCAATGAATAGTAACGCGTTTCTAAAAACTATTATGAAGAGCTATTTTTCCATATTTCTAACTATTTAATATCAACACGTATTCCATTAACGAAATAATCATATATATTGCTAGAATTATGTTTAGGTACTTTACTACTAGACTCAGAAATTTTGAGTCCTTTCCATGATATATTACAATGCATAATCAATAAACAGCTTTTTAAGTACTTGTAAGTACTTTTTTGTCTAGCTGAGGAGAGTTCAGACCCAATGTATAACCCCTGTCGGTACGCCCCTCATCAGAGACAATATAGTTAAAGAATTATTGCTGGAGTAGGTTGAAAAGGTATCGCATTCTTAAAATGTTATACTTTTGATAAACCCTATCCAGTGTACCATCCACTCGCACCATTAATACGCCTTATTATTATTTCCAGACGACAACTTGTCAGACATAACCTACTGCACATCACATGTACTTACCGCGTAAAACGACACGAAAATTTTCCCTACGTTTTAAAACACTCCGAAAACGAACCGCACAAGGTGACAATGCTTAATACCGGTATTTTCCATTTTCTAAAACTACGCTGTAAGTGGTTGACTTATGGTTACACATACTTCGACGACTTCACGGAACGCGGACACGATTTTTATAAAACACACTTTTTCACGAATTTATTTCGGGATAAAATTAAACTCGGTCATAATTTTGACACTCCCCCCCACGTAACCGAAAGGAAAACGAATAGCTACATACAAAAACACACAGAAAACACTAGGGAAAAGGTATCCCTCCGATTTTGTCACATTTCGTGGCTAGTTTCAAGACAATATTGATAAAACAAAACATCAACGAAATGTTTCCTGAGCGCAGCGATTATGTTTCCGCAGACAGCTGATTGCCTCTTTTAAATGTATTGGTAAAAACAGCAGAGTTGCATAGTCTGCCATGTTTACTCCAAATAAAAGCAACCATTGGTCTGTCGGTACTTAGCCTACAAGGAATACAAAGCCTGCTCATTCGCAGTGCTCTCTTCAGAAACAGTGTCCGCCTGGCAGTGCGCGCCTTGACCACTGCAGCGCTAGTATACCACCTCACATCAGCACTCACTAGCATTGCTAACGGCAGTTAAAACCAGCACAAACTTATCTCTACACTATACTTCCTGTGTATTATGTACGTTACTTAGCAGAAAATAATAAATGTTCACCTTTTACCCCTAGGAGTTCAATTCAGCTGTGTATTTTCATTTCAGATGGCACACATAACTGTCGAAATTTATGTCTAGCATTTAAAAGGATATAAGGTCTGCACTAGATATTTTTACTACCGCACCGTAGATTTTCAGTGAAAAGGAACGACGTTAACTATTTTCCTTGATATTTTCTTCTCATAAATTGTTTTTCTTCTCGAGAAGTATTCTCGGCGATACTCATCTACCATGCCATTCGCGTAGTTAGTGACAGAGGGATGCAGAAACTTCTGCAGTATTATTCTGCTTTGTTCCTCAGGATGATCACTTATCCCACACTGTAGAATAGGACTTTTAGCAACACGTGGCAACAGTAT